>NW_028262347.1:115937811-116237811 GCF_047370975.1 Nipponia nippon
TGAAAACAATGCAACTGAAGGTTTTTTTGGTAGTGCTGATGTTACATTAGATATAAAGGACACTGCATGAACTTATTCTAAACTCTAAACAAGGAATATAATTTTCTTTTATTTCAATTAGCCAAGCAGTCCTCTACAATCATATTTCAGACATCTGGACTGTTCAGAGATTTTCTGTTTCTCATATCAGCTTTCTGAAGTAGTAAGGCAGGCTGTCCCTGGAGCCCAAAACACAGATTTTGCTGCCATGACTTCCAGTAGGTTCAAAAGCGTGAACAAGGTGGAATTGCAGCTGCCCACACTGAGATTAGCTTAAAGCCATCACAAAACTGCAGCCTGAGGAGCCTAGTGATGGCAGCACTCAAGTACTTTGCTAAGTATTCGGTCTCATTAGACCTGTTTTCTTCAGTCCTATTTCTCTTCCTGCCCTTTGTGCTTCTTTCCCAGAAGCCAAGTAAGATGTCAAAACAAACAGTACTCAACTGGGAGACAAACATTTGATTGTGCAATGTTAATGTGAGCTTCAGATGAGGTTAAACTATCCCACAATGCTCCAGAACGCATCTCAGTTCACCTAGGGAAAAATCTTACATGAAAATGAAATAACAACCTAAACCTACAGAAAGCTGCTAATCACTTCCATATTGCACCTGATGCCACTGTCTTTAGAAAAGCTCCACAAAAGCCTTCAGACAAGTATCAGGAAAGTAAGTTGAGACATAAACATTAGGTTATTCATGCAGAAGGCCAAGGTCATGCTAAAGTGCTTTCCTACTTTTCTGTTTTTCATGTTCTGTGAAAAATCAATGTTCCTCTCAGACATGTTATATTGTACATTGAGTTGTATAGCAGTGGCTTTGCACTGCATGTCCCTGACACTCTTTGAAGCTGCTGGAGGCTTGGATAGAATTCAAAATAATGACAGATTCTGCTAAAAAGACTGAATTAGAAACTTCAAACCAGATCTGCTTTCTTTAGTTGAAAGCAGTGGACTTACTCCTTTTATTTTTTTTCAGGGCAAGGGTCAGCCCCTTAGAAGGACAACAAATTGGACCAATTGAGGCATCATGTTCTGACCAGGCAATAGCAAGTGAGCTGATCGCTGCAGTGGAGTTGGATAACATTTCAGAGATTGGACTGACCTTGTGAAGACCAACTGACTCACATCATTGGAAAATAGAGTGGTTCTTACCAAGACCAAGAGTAGTCTTGCCGTGTGCATGAGAGCAAACCAACAAGACAGAAAACAAAATAATCATTTGCACGTGCAAATTGCCAGCAGTCTGTACTGCCCTTGAATATACACAATCTGTGACCAAGCTAACATTCCCATTGTGCATTTAACAGCTGCAATATAATCACCAAGTCCCACTTAAACCAAGAGAAAAGGGATGCAGCTTTCACGTTATATGTCTAAACAATCTGGAAAATTTAATCTTTCCTTCCTAATCTTTTATTCTGTCTTCCTTCATCACCATGTAGTACACGACCTGAACAAGAACTTCGAGAGAAAGCATTTTCTTACCCGAAGAAAACTTATCAGATTTTGAAGCTTTTCTTCCTTCCATATAAGGACACAAGAAAAGACATGACAATTTTCAGAAACTGAAAATCCCCCCCCAAAACTAGATGAAATTTTGCCTAATTTCATACTTTGTTTTCCCTTTCACCAGAAATGAAGCTATTTCCGCAAACGAAAAGAAATTTTAAAACAAAAAGCAAAACAAACAGTACTTCCAGAGTGTAAGAGAATCTTTGGTTGTTTAGTGTGTCAAAATCAAGCTTTGGATCATTTCCACATCAGCTTATTGAAAGAATTAGCATGTGAAATTGAAAGCAAGGTACCTCAAGATCAGCTGTAATTTTGTCACAAAGTAGGACTTTTCTCCTGAAAGATACAGTGAAGTGAATATATCTTGACTTACAAGTCAATCAGAGAATGTCTATGAACGTTGATGTGATGCCACTGTGAGAAAGGCTGATACAAACCTACCAGACTGTTCTGCAGCCCAACATATATGATGATGCTTAGAGATGCACTCTAGTCTCCTGTATACCAGGAACCTACCAAGTGGTTTCCTGTGCTGGGAAAGGACTTGGTGACATAAGTAGATCCAATTCCAGAGTTACATAGCAGAACTTATCAAATTAATTTTCTAACGGAATATGTGTTGACCTCGGCTCTTTCCAAGAGCAGGTTAAATTTCAACAAAATCAGTATTTTCTTATATACAAATGTCCTCAAATCCTTGCTCAACTCTCATATAAACCTCTCAGATACCACAGTCTTTTGAAGCTGTATTCATTTGCTTTAGCTAGGCATTATGCCATGTCTTCATCAACTCAGTCTTGGTTCATCTTTCTTATTACACAGGAGAACAAGCCTGAAGAACAAGAAAGAGATCTAAAAGAGGATAGCACCTTATTAATTAAAAAGTGACATCAACAGATCAGAACGCAAAAGAATTTTATTGCAGTCCCTGCAGCAGTGAAATACAAATGACTGAAGCGTGTTACCATGAAATTTTAGCTCTTATTTTCTGTTCTAGCAACCGACATATGATTTAACCTTCTAGTCAGAGCTCTTGGCAGTTCTGTACTACCCTGACTTGTGTAACACCCTGACTGAAGACACAGGAGATAAGTGTCCTTTAATGGCTTGGTACACAATTACACCTACAAGCACAGCTGACAGCACTAAGACTGAATTTGCTGTGGAAACCCATTCCCCATTATCAATTATTCAGAATTTTGACCACCATTTGGAAATGAAGTTTTACACGTTATGTCTTTCTGCCTGGCCATCCAAGACTGACAGACTGTGGGTAATTTCAGCTAAAATTATTCTTTTACCATAGCTGAAATCATGGTGAAGAGAAAATGCATTACACTGGTTTGATTGTGAAGAGTCCTGGTCTTCATTTCTCTGAACACTGGCTTTTCCCCAGCCCTCTAGAGACATCATTTACATTTGGGAACAGAATAAACTCTTGTCAATGTCTTTTGCCATTCCTGTGAAAAAACTGCCTAAATTTGATCAAGCTATAAGACTGAAAAAACGCAGTTTACACACTACGTGTTCTCTAGAAACTCCATATTCCACTACTCTAACCTCCAAAGATGTCATCCAGAGTGTAATGCTCTGGTCCAGTCTCGGAGCTCTGCTCACCACATCGGGGCATGCCAAAATCTAACGTACCAACAATTCTGTAGAGTTTGCTTTTAAAAACAAGTTATGAAAGACAGTGCACATTTATTTTAATAACACAGGTTTTGTATGAACTACAAATAGGCAGGAATTCATTTACTAAGGGAAGTTATTTATAAATATAAGTATTTCTGATGATACTACTTTTTTTGCAGTTTTAGAAATTAGCAAAAAAAGACCATCAAGAAAAAACAGATAAGAGTGGGTTGAAACAATCCATTGCAATAACAAATTAAACTGAACATGTATTACAGGAGTTCATGAGAAAGGGTGACAGTTCCCATGACCCACAGTCATTGGACTGTTACCTCTACAGGACAAAATTAAGGTACTTTTTTGGGAAATGTTAGGATGAACACTAAAAAAATAGAAGAACCAACAGCATTAACAGACCTGAGCTGAGACATTAAAGATTCCACTTCAGTTGTCCTCTCCTTTGGGACTGGCAAAATGGCATAGTTGCAGTTTCTACATACATCTGTTCTCTTGGCTTATTCGATAAGTGTGTTCAAGCTAGGCTATGAAACTTGTAGACATAACACTTGCACAGTATCTTTTGCTTTGGAAGCAGATCTTAAATAAATTAACCTGATCAAATTAAATTCAAGTGATTTCCTTCAACAGCTGTGAGTGCTAACCAGGTGCATTCACATATTGTTTAACACAAACAGCAAAGACACATGGAGGAGAAAAAAGATCAGGTGCCAATTTGAAGGGAACAAAATGAAATGCATGCATGCAATAGAGAAGATATGTCCCCAAACCCCTAAAAGGCATCCAAGATTTCCACATCTCTGTTCATTGCCTGAAAGAAATCAGCTGTGAAACAGCCATGGAAGGGAAAGGTTTGCTGCCCAACTTCTACAGAAAACTTACTAAGAGCTCAAGAACAAACCATTTTATTCTGCAGGAAGACTGGGAATTTCTGCAGAAGGCCTACTTGCCCAAGTAAGGGGCTTCTTAACAAGCTACTGAAATGAAATTCAAAAAGGGAACACTCAAGAAGCGGGGAAAAAAAAGACAGGCAACAGGAATATGAAAGTACTGCTTTGGCAGGGCTGAAAAGAAGTCCAAAGCCCAGCTGAAGGAAAAACTAGCAAAGGATGTCCAGAGCAATAAGAAAGGATTCAACAGATATGACTGTTTGAAAAGAGCTTCTGGGAGAAGTTGGGTCTGCTACTGAATGGGGAGACAGCATAGTGACAGACAACACAGGAAAGGCTGAAGTGCTCCCTGCCTTTCTTGCCCCAGTATCCAGAGGCAAAGCCTGCTCCTGTACTTATACATGTACCAGCACAGCCTAGAAGGAAGGAGACAGCCATCAGTGCATGAGAAACAGGTCGGGGTTCTGCCATGCTGAGCTGCACCAATTACAGTATTATGGATTGCTGAGTCTGGTTACCCAAAATTAGTGGCATTTTTTTTTGTCTGTAGTTATTACTTCTGCAGGCAATTTTACCTACAAGAACAGGAAAAGCAGAAAGAGTAAAGGAAAAAGCAACCCACAAGCAGTAGGTATACTGAACTGTTCAAGTCTTATTCCTCTATATGGCATAGTATGTATGGAGATAGTGTGTTTGTATGCCCACGGGGCATTTTTGTGCCCAGCCTGAGGGGCTGGCATAGCACGGTTGCAGTGCTCTGTGCATGAAGAAATGTTTGTCTCTTCCTTTCTCCCCTGTCCCTCCTGCTCACAACTCCCTCCTTTCCAAAATTAACATTTGAATTGAAAGTTTAAAAGGTGTCGGGGCTAACAGGGGTTATTCATGCAAATCAAAGGCCAAAGAAACACCTAGCAATCTGCCCAGAGTAATAATGTCTGCATTAATAAAAAAGGCAGTCAAAACCCAATGATTAAGTCATTACTTATGAAAGCTCTTCATGTTCTGTCAACTTCTTTTCTGTGCTTGGAGAACAATGTGCTACTCTGAATCATAACGATGTAAAAAAATCCATTCTGAAATCCACAGTTTTGTTTTAATTTGGCATCTGCACTAAGCTAGCAGTATATTTCCTAAAGATACAACACAGCCGTTCTGCTCTTTCACCTTAAAAAACTCACTACTGAACCATCCTGTGTACCCATTCAAACTCCAGATGTTAGTGGACTCTAAAGTTATTTTGGTAGGAAGCTGGTAGGAGAAGCGTATCAGAGATGCTTTTTCTAGGGGAGAGAGGGAGGGAAAAGAAAGCTTCTTTCCTGAAGAGGGAAAGATCGGGGCAAGACGACAGGAATGATGATTTGCTGTTTGGCAGCTGATCATATGAAAATTTTTATATAGAAGCAAGACGACTTTCTGACCTATGATTTTCTCCTTTTGCAAGAACACTTTCACTACAAGAGAAGACAATGTTTAAGTCCCACCTTACCTTACTGCAAGTTTAATTGTAAAGATATTTTTCCTCAAGGGACTTCCCTGAGCCCACGTGTCCAGTTTTCCCATGTTATTGGCTTTGTGCCCTTCCTGCTGTTTGGTTTGATAATTGTCACATTTAGATAGCCAGTTTTACCACAGCCATCACTGTGGGCTGGATACTCAGCTGGTGCAAGTCTGTATAGCTCCAGGGCTGTCAGTATAAGTAGACTGATTAGGCCTATCTCTATCCCTGGATGACTTCATTCTTTACAAATCAAAAAATTCTACCCTTTCCATGCTCAGTGTTTCAGAAGAGCAAGTTTTATCCTAAATAGTTAGCTTGCAGAAATTGCCAGGTTGATATATGTTAGTGTTTATGCTTCACATTGTTGATTAAAAGTCCGTAGATAACTCTCGTAAGATGTAGAGATACATAGTTATAAGACAACTCTTAAAAGATACTTCAGAAAACAAGGCATATAGCAAGTTGGCCAAAAGATGTCTTTATACCAGGCAGAGGGATCAGTGATGGAGAGATTTGCTAAGAGAACTTTATTCCCACAGTTCCCACCAGCTGGCACATAGCTGAGAGGATACTGCTATTTAACACGATAGACTGTTCATCCCTCAGAGTCTTATCCAGGCAGCATCCAGCCTGAAAGTGATGCACTTCACTGCAGACAGCAGTAAAAGGTAGATATAGCCAAGCAGTTATTATAACTTGTGTAGCAGAAGCAGTCTAATCGGGGTTGCAGAGACCTTGTCGTGAGCTGCTCAGCAGGGTGAATAATGCTGCTTTCCTAACTGAACCACCTGCCCTTGGAAATAGGGCTGCAACCACAGCAAGTGGGAGTGTGGCTCATTTGGTAAGTGCGAGTGAAATATTCCATAGTCAAGGTAAGAAAGCAGAGGACTCAAAGGTATTTCAGCAGGAGAATTTCCAGCTCCACGTGATCAAGAATCATACATGAACTCCTTGCTGATCACTTTCTATCTCGCATCCCATCACCCAGGGTGCATTACCTTCAAGATCATGGGAATTTTACAGATAATGTTCCTGCAGTGCTTTTTCAGCCACCGTCATTTATACCAGAACATTACCTTGTTAAAAGATTCTATTTCCAAACCATACTAATCTAATTAAAATTAACAAAGAGATGAACAATAGGAAAAATATTCTGAAAGAGGATTTTTCAAGAAGAGCATTTCACAGTCTGCCACGAGGACTTCAGATGATCTTTAAATAATGAGCCAATAAAAATACAAATTGATATTCATGTTATACCCAAGGGTACAGAAATGACATTAGTGCTAAGAATGTTTTATGTTGTATTTTGTTTATAAATTAGAAGGTGTCTGTGTATCTACACTGTAAACAAAAGTGAGTGTATGAAGAGTCAGCTGCCAGGAGAGCCTCAGGAACACTTCTTGCTAACAAGTTGTATTTGCAATAATAGAAACTAGTTGCATTGAATCCTTTTCCCTGGTATCCAGATTCCCACTTTATAACATACAAACAGAGCTACAGCAAAAGAATTATATTCTAATTATCTTCGCCAGGTGTGCTCATGTGCTCAAGTGAAATTCTTGTGTGAATTTATTCTTTGAGGCAAAGAAAGACTTGTTGAAATGGATTTTGGACAGCACCTCAGTAAGGTTCATTATTTTCTCTCCTCAGCAGCAATCTCATCTTGCTGGAGGGTAGCAAAAGTAACAGACTTTAAAACCATGGCAAGAGGTGTGTAGTTGGGTCTGTGGTGGAGAAAGATGCCCCTAATTTTGGCTGGGCACACAATAATAATCCCTTCCAGACTGCATTCAAAGAGAGAGTCCAGACAGTCTAAATTTGGAAAATCTCTGCCCCTAAGACAGAAGATGGGTCTTAATTCCAGTGAAAAAGGGCACCAGAAGCTGAGCCTAGAGAGTCATTTGCAGGGGACAGGCAACGTAGCCACAGACAGAGCATCTGAGGGTGGTTAGAAACATTTCTATCAGAGACATGCAAGATCACTGCAAAACTGTTAAGTGGCTAATACCTCTCCCAAACCCACATGCACTGAACTTGTGTCACAAGTTAGAGAATGGTCAAAATTCATTCCAAGAATTCACAAGAAGAAAAATTCCCAAACCTAGAATTAGTTCAGAAGATTTCTAGGCTAAGTTATGATTTTTTTCCTTAAACCTGAGCTACCATAAACTGAAACTAACTCAAATTTCAGTTACTGATCATCCAGTGATAGACTATGAACTGAATTTAAAAAAAGAAGTTTTTATATATCATTTGTCAAACCAATTTTAAACATCTCTGCAATAAGATCTTGAATGTATCGTTTCTGAGGCCATCTGTAGAGTCCAGTGGTAACAATTTCTATGGAATTTTGAAGCCAGTCAGAATATTTAATTATTTATTTTCTTAAAGCTGCACTATGCTGACTATGAAATAATTTCACACTTTGGTGAAAAATAAATTCCACTTTCCAGGGTTGCGAAGAATAAATATTTTTTAAAAAAATCAAAAAGATACAAGAAGTCGCCCAAAAGATCAATACAAAATAATACATATATATTTTAAAAAACTAACAAACAACAATCAAAAAACCTTGTGATTTTTAAATTCAACTCATGATTATTGAATACTTATGTATGGTAACACTACTTTAAAAAGTTCATTAATCAATTAAATGAACCAGTCATCCTTTTCAAAGCCCTGTTCTGAGGGTTTTTTTGAAAACAAAAGAATATCTGGGGGTTTAAACAGAGAAAACATTTGCATGTACCTAAGTGTTGTGCCCTAGTTAAATCCAATAGGAAACAGTCTGCTTGCTCTTTGCAGCAGCTGAAACTTATTGAATTTAACTTTGAAATACTTTGCTCAAGGAAGCACATGCACATATTTTTTAAACTAATGTTGTTGATAGTTTGATCTACAAATTTAATATTGAACATATTTCAACTTTTCCATCGTAGGTCAAATAGCCAGCTATTTACATTTAAATGGATTACCAGCATATATTTCTTATTCTTGTTACTCTATGTTCTTTTCATGTAGCTGTTTGATATGAACACTCTTACTGATCCAGACAGGATTTTAGTAATCAGGGCAGGAGACAGGTTAATATACTAAAAATTAGACTTAATACTGTTCCTGTATATATTATCACACTGATATCAAATTGTTATAAAGAGCATCTTTTCTCAGCCCATTTGTCTCCTATTGCACAGAAAAGAGGTTTAAAGGACAGGCTGGTTTAACAGAGAAATACCTAATAAAGATGGAGGCCGGAATATTGTGCTCCCCTGCGGTCAAATCTAAGCCAGCAACACTCCTGCTTTTGAAACTGGACAGATCACTGTCTTGTGCCTCTGTGCAGCCAGGGCTGCCAGAATGACATACAACTGCTTGGCAGAGATGCAGTGGATTCTCAGTTGAGCGTTACATGTCTTAATCGGGTTGTTACAGGAGCTCGACAGCACAGGTTGAGATAGGCCTTGTGGAAGCTGATTCTGAACTGCCCAATTTTTTTCCAGTCTGCTGGAAGCATCGCACACTGTCCTTGGCACAAATACACACAAATAGTTTGTCAATCCAGTAGTTTTAATTCAATTGCAGAAAGGAGATTTATGTTAGATTTCAGCAGGAAAAAAGCCTCCTCCCTTTCTTTTACTTATAGGTAAGTTCTGTAACAAATCACCTAGAAAAGCTGGGGACTCTCAGCAGTTAGAGCTCTATAGAAGCAGGGCAGAGAAAGGGCTGTCTGAAACAGGGGCGATGGTGAGGGAAGTTCACAAGGACATTGTGCTGAGCAGAATGAACTCAAGCCTAGGGCACTTCTCAGGGCTCTGTCCAGCCTAATTTTCTAATCTTCAATAAAATCTGTTTGAAAACTTATATTTTTGCTGGTTGCTTGTTACAAATACACTCACACACCTCTTTAAATAGGAACGTGCACCACTAGAGGAAATTACAGCATCTGGAGGACCTCGGTAAGGCTATAGCCACTTCTTCTCCTTAAGCTATGACCACCACCTTGGCTCCCCAATTGGCAAGGAGCTGCTCTTTGACTGCCATCAGCTCTTGCTCGGGCTCATGACAACAAAGACCCAGCAATTTGGCAAGTCCTGCCCAGGGTCTGATTGTACTTGACCCACTGCTACAAGCATAGGGAAGATACATAGGATAGATAACACAAACACAACAGCAACAAAAAAAAAAATTGGAGCGTGAGTTATCTCAGAGACATATTCACATCTCCAGCTGAGTGAAACTCAGTAGGAAATCTCTTGGCTGGCACTCTGAAATCTGCAAGCTTACTTTGAAACAGCAAAGTTGTCCAAGTCTCTATGCTATCCGCATTTTAAAAATCACCACCTGAAGGATTTATGGCAGGGTGCATGGGCAATTACATTTCTCTATTTGTTACTGTGGAAACACATTTTGTGACTGGTGAAAGCTATGAGAAAGATATTGAATGAACTTCTGAAAAACAATATTTTAAAATTAAAGCTGAACACTGGTTTTAACCACATCAGGAAGCTTTAGCCTCAAGGCAGTCATGAAACGCCAGGGAGTCAGCAGGGAAGTACCACCAAGCCTTGCTGGGATTGATTTTGTAGGACTAGCTCTGTGTCATAGGATGGAAAAATAAAAGTAGAGTCAACTAATCAAACTAGCGCCCTCACGGCTGGAGAGCTTTGCCCAGAAACGGGTGCAACGGAGAGTCAGAACACAATGGTAATAACGCCTGTTCTCTTTCACTGTGAATATTTTCCAAGCAATCCAGCCCTATGACATCAAACTGTCAAGACTTTGGTCTTTTAAGTAGCCCTTTTAAATCTTAAGCTTTCCATTGGTCCTTAGTCACACAGAACCATTGAAATTTCCAGACGTTTGCTAGAAGATATAGGGACAGACCCATATATACAGAATGGGGTCTCTTCACATACCTAAAATCAAGGGAAAAGGCATACACCATTAAAACAAACCAAGCCAAAAAAGTTTTCCTACCAGTGCCACTACTAGCATGACACATGTGGCTCCAGGGCATTGTTGTCCTGGAATTCCCATTTCCACATCACCTTTAGTCTGTCTGCCCCCACAATCCCACTGGAAATGCTATTCCAGGGAGCAGGCTAAGAGAACCAGGGTGACAACACTTTGGCACGTGCCAACAGAAGACAGCTTCCAACCTTCCACAGGTAAAACTGAAAGACTGTGAGAAATCTGGTTACTGCCTCCCTCAAATGATGGGGGTTTCTTTGTTTCTTTTATTGTAGGTGGTTTGGAAACAAAAATTCCCTGAATTAGACAAGAAATCCAAAAGGAAAATCCTTCCTTCATTTCTAGAGTGACTTTGCAGCAAATAAATTAAAAAAGAATTAAAAGAAAATTTGTTTGTTAAATAAGAGGGGAAGTGCCTCTGTGTGGGATTCTTCTGGACTCTGAGGGAACATCAATTTCTTTCCCACTGGCCAGACACTGGGCTTTATGGGCTTAGATAATGTAAATAAAAATATTATACATTTTGGGCAAATTATCCAGGCCTTTCAACTATTGTATAGCAGTGCATTATAACCCTCAGTAAAGTTATTCTTAATTTACCCTAGTATCTGTGGGAGGAGGATTGGAGCTTGCAGAAAGCTAAGGTACTAGATTCCAGATGTGATCTATGCAAAAGCAGCAGTGACAAAAGCTGTGTGCATAAAAGTGCCAAGTACTGTGAGTTTATTGCTTACCAAATCAGATATTCACTGTCAAAAGTTCAAAAACTGACAATAAACTTAACTGTTGCATCTTTAAACTTATTTATAACTTACAGAGGGAGCCTAGTATCTCAGTTTTGTCTCTCCCATAAAGTTTACAGCCAGCAGGAGATAATAAAATCTAGACTGAGCTCATATTGCCTAGAGAAAAATCAAGATCTGTATGTGTCGGTGGCTGTCAGGTGAGATATTTTATACCTCATTAGTGTCGGAGCAGTTATTGCTTTTTCTTCCTTTATGAATAGATCATGTGATAGCATGCCTCTCTCTCACACTCCTAACTAGTTTGTCACAGCAAACCTAGCTTTAACAGAAATAAGGTATTGCTTTCTATAACGCTTTTCCTTTCAGTACTTGCTTCTGATGAGCCATGCTACCCAAACAAGTCTAGATGTCTATCACTCTGTTTTGCACATAGCTTTCTCCTTGGTAGCCAGGTGTCAGAAACCCCTCTAGTATTCCCTTCCCCTTGGACCTCCTCACCGGTAGAGAGATGTTTCATTCATAGGTGCCTGTGCGGTGTTCACAAATGCCCTCCCTCACCAGCATGGCATAGGAGGGCTCTAGCTCACCTTTCCTAGCAGTTTCCTGAAGATCCTAGGAAGCACTGAAGCTCTGTCTGTCATCCTTGTAGAAAGTTATGGTTCTCAGAGCAGACAAAGCATTAATGAGCAGTATTCACACTTAACACACTGAGGATTATTTAGGACAGTGGGTCAATATCTCCTGAGCAGAGAATGCTTTCCTGGTGGAAGTTGGCCACATGTTCTTCCCTCAGCTCTGAGTTGGAATAGTTTTCAGTTAGACTTTGGCCAGATGAAAGTTGCATCCATCTTTTCTGTGCTGAAAAATGTCTGTTTTCACACCATTTCCGATCTGCAGGGAAGATGCCCTGGTGTTCTTATATAGTTCAGGGGGGAAAAGCAAGGAAAAGTAACGTAGATTAATTTGGCCAACAGACCAAACAAAATGGAGCAGGATTCTACAGCCCAATAGTTAGAAAGAAAAGCACATAGCTACACCTCATCCCTGTCCCCAGAATGGTTGATATGCTTTACAATAAATACTCATTATTTTAAATCCATACAGAGCACTCCTGAGGCAAATGGAGACCACTAGAGTTATTTTTGGGAAATCGACCATTCCTTTCACTCTCTGTTACTACTTGCAGGAAAATCTAATCAGTTAAAAAACCACAGCTAAATATTATTTTCATTTTTTAAAAAAAGCACATAGTTATTATTACACCGGGTTTTGAGTAGGGGCATGAAGCTGTGCAAGCTTTAATTAATCCACTGAACCATCAGCTTATTCTCCACTGCAAATACTGCCATCTGCTACCAGCCCATGCATTGATAATTAATGTCTGCTACAAGTTTGCTTCCCCAACATTATCTGATTAGGTAATTAGCCTGTAGAACAATACGCGACATAATGCATTACTGTTCTATTAAGCATGATTTGTTCGAAAGTACTAAAGAATGCAGTAGTACTGTTTCATTTCTGTGACTCATGCCTCAACCAACACCCATCCAGAGAATGACAAAACAATTCAGAAAGGAATGAGGAGGGGGGAAACAACCCCAAAACCACAAGAAAATCATGTCAATAAACAGGCATGAGTACTGTTTACTTCAGAATAGCTTGTAAACAAGTATAAATATGAGCAAGAAAATCCACAAGTGCTGCTCTCCAGAGAGGGCATGGATCAACATCAACAATGATCTGTGTGATAAATGCCCCTACAGAGAAATATGATGAACAATAATAGTTTGTCATCAAAACTCAGGGGTTTAATAAATCAATGGAAGGTGGAAGCAGGAAGAGGGAAAAACAAGGCAGCATGTCATCTTTATTCACTAGTGTAAAATGGGGCTATTGCCAAGATTACGTCTGAATTAAGCTTGGGAAGCGAGCGATGAAGATGCAGCAGAGGGGAACCGAAGTGAAGCCAACACTTCAGCACTGTCAGACCCTGTGGCTATAGTGCAAAGTCTCTCAATAGTTGGTTAAGTGGTTTTTACTTTCCCTGGCTCTTGGCCTCAGGTGATTATAAAAGACACTCTAATTTTATTTTGTATGAGATGCCCAGCACAGTCTGGGGCAGAGGAAAGGCTAGCAATGTCAGCCCTAAGTGCATAGAAACCACAACAAGCATATAAAAAGTCCAGGCTTAGGAGCCTGGAGACCTCACATCATCACTGCTATTTCAAAACATTGAGGTCAGGATTCATTTGACCAAATTTACATGCCAACACAGTAAGTATCTACATTTGAGCTGATTCTCTCTACTCCTTTTATAGTCAAGAGAATCCTGGCCCTCATATTGGAAACACAAATGTTTTCCACCACATTTATCTAGAATCATTTGCAAAATCACTGTCAATTCAACAGCACAGACTGAAGACTACGTATCTGCAAGTCCCAGTTCTGGATCAGGCTTTCTTAATTTCAAGTGTTCTTCCTTTCCAACAGGCTCTGCTTCACAGTTACCACTACAGACAGTTTGTGGTGGGCTGACCTTAGCTGGATGCCAAGTGCCCACCAAGCCTTTCTATCATTCCCCTCCTCAGCGGGACAGAGGCAGCAAAGAAAATTAAATGGAAAAAAAAAAAACCCTCGTGGGTCAAGGTAAAGGCAGTTTAATAAAAGCAAAATCAAAATCAAAGGCCATGCACAGAAGCAATAGGAAAACAAAGGATTTATTCTCTACTTCCCATCAGCAGGTGATGTCCAGCCATTTCCTGGGAAGTAGGGCTTCGGTATGCATAGTAGCAGCTCCGGAAGATAAATGTCAAACAACGAATGCCCTCCCCCCTTCCTCCTCATTTCTCTTAGCTTTTATTGCTGAGCAGATGTCACATGGTATGGAATATCCCTTTGGTCATTTTGGATCAGCTGTCCGGGCTACTCCTCCTCCAAAGGTCTTGCCCATCCCCAGTCTACTGGTGAGGGGAGAAATGTTGGAGAGAGAGCCTTGATGCTGTGCCAGCACTGCTGGCTAGCTACTACAGTAGCCAAAACACTGGTGTGTTATCAACACCTTTCTAGCTACCAATACCAAGCACAGCACTATGAGGGCTGCTATGGGGAAAATTAACTCCGTCTCAGCCAGACCCAATGCAGAGTTTTAAACCAGAAGCGCTACTTGCTGGTAGGCTCCTCAGTTCACTGTGACCTTCAGCAGGAGTTGGGCACTGAGCACCCTTAGGGACCCCATGCAGCAGCCCCAGAGAACTGCTCTGACCCCTGTGCCACCACAGTGCTATGGCTTGTGCTGTCGTATCCTCACCCTGTGTCACGCAACACTCTCAAGTCTTCATTGCATATCACAAAGGCTTTATTCTCTTACCATTGGTGCGTTTTGGATGCTGCAGAAGAAGTAACTATTAGACATTTACAGGTGAAGCCACTGAAGCACAGGGAGGTGAGTGGCCTCACCCAGGGTCATTCAGCAAGCCAGGGAGAGCGCCAGAGATAGGGATTAAAACCTCTAAGCAGGGTTGCTCTCCTTCGTCATGAGGAACACTCTACACAGCCTTATACTAGACCACGCAAAAAGAAAAGAAAATGCCTATTTCTGCATTTGCTTTCTTTGGTAAAGGGAAGAGGCAGGTGAGCTGAGCTTAAATATCCTTCTCTTTTCACCTGCTAAGTATTCATTGAGCAGTTCAGTCCTGTGCAGAACTTCCTAAGTGATGCTGCATTTGCTATTCAACAGCTTTCCCTTCTATCTGTCTTCAAACACAGTTCCCCTTAGGGATCACTCTGCTTTTATTTGTTCCACCACAAATAACAGATGAGTTATTCAACATTTGTCAGGCTTGTTTGTTTATTTCTTTAACCATAGAGACATACGACATTTAGCAGCATCCAGGAGATGTCTCCGGGAGTTAGCAGTAGCTAAAAACACTCCGTTGTTGTCTGAAATAATTGCAACTTTTGTTGTTTTCAATGACCATGAACTAATAATGAAATTAAACAAACAGGGTAACCCATTAAACCAGTGCTAACATAAATACACTGTCCTCTTCTCTGACTCTGCTTTCACTACTTCTGTTCTTACTTGCTTCTCTTTTTCTTACTCTGATAGCAAATCTGGAGCTCATCTATCTTTAATTCTCTTCTCTCCTGCTAATTGCTGATAGTGCATCTACTTACTATGTTCACAGGCTCTGACCTCTCCAAACAGGCACATGCATTATCTTTGTCTAATTGCAATGCTCTCAGACCTCCTTTGCTGTCTTAATCTAAAATAAATCATGATGTGCAAGCAATGGAGCACCAAGTTTGCAAGATTACAACCCTTGACCTATTAGGCTGAATTTCCTCCTTCCTCTGCATTAAGAGTGCAGGAACAACTGGATAGAATCAGGCCACCCCCCTCGCCCCAACCACGGTCCTAACTCCAAAACTGCGCAAGAGCAGATATCCATGGAAGAATACGCAAATGGGGCAAGTGTGAAACTATTTCCATTGAACACACTCCCAGCACTTTGACTCCAGGCTTTCCTCCACTAGAGAAATTTCTCAGTATTTATACCATGTCATGTCTAAAACTTAGAACTATCAGGAATACATTTTTTTTCCAGAAAGTCTCGACCCCTTGATCCATTCCATTAGTCCCAATCATGATGAAATCCTATAGGATTTCTCCAAAAAGAGAATTACAGGATGTGGGAAAAAATCCAGCTTCAGAAACCAGCTATAGGTCTCCCAAGGTCCCACCTCAGAATTTCAGGCTTTCTTTCCAACTTCTGGTTTACCGTGAAGTCTTTTCATTCCTATTTTGCTTCTGTTTTTAATAACAACTGCATCAGCACAGTCTTCCTCATATGACACAGCAGGGCAGCATACATATTGAAACAGTCTACCTTCTTTTTACGGACATTAATGATAGCTGCAATTTAGTATCAACCACAACATCTTCTAACAAATCAAGACATCTTCCCTTGCTGTGATGAAATTCCTTGACACTTAGATCAAAATATCTCCTTCATAGCTGAACTCTGGGGGGTACTCACACCATCTCACTTCAGCAATCTAATTAAAGTAACTATTTAGGGTGAAGCCTCCAGATAATCTATGAAGGGTTACATACACCTCACATATTTGAACAACCTCTCTTGGCTCTTTCAAGTAAAGAATGAGATTTCATGCTTGGGAATCTAAGATAGAGACCCTAGAAAGAAAATATGAGTGTCCCAAGGGTCAAACTCTATCATTATAAAATACAAGATGCTTGATGCAGGATGGCAGATTTCAGTCATCAGCAACTGTGCTTGTTTAACTCGAAATAGAAAATAATATTTCAGCTACTTTCTGCCCCTGCGGTATGATTTCAGTAGTATAATACAGACTTTCAACAGCCTCTAATTTTATTTTTTTAAATTCCAGAGGAGATTTTTTCCAAAGAAAAAATTAATGACAATATACCTTTTTATTAACGCTTCTACCAATAACTATGAAAAAAAGTGTTGGTTTTTTTTTTTTTTTAAATCTTTGTCCCATGAAAAAGGGGTGGTTTTTTTTGATAGAAAGTTTGTAACTAGCTCTGCTAAAATTAGAGCTTTTATAGGCAGGTTATACTCCTTTCTCTCTCTTTTATTTTTATACTTCAGACAGCACAGAAATGTGGTGATTTTTAAACAGAAAAAACATTGCTTTTTGCTGATCCATTGTAGAACTTGTGATTACTCACTAAATTTGACATTTCTACAAGTATCAAGATTTCTCTAGAGTTCAGGGAGGGGAAAATCTACCTTTTACCCCATGATTATAATTTATCAATTCTATTTAAACTTTGAATATTTTTTGTTTGTCTTACAACAGCAATGGCTAAACTGAAAAAAAAAAAAAATTACAATTCCATGTCATTTCTTATGTCTAGTGTTTCCCTCTTATCATGTCACCTGGACCCTCCAAATCGCTTTTACAGACGACTGGCTCTCCCCTTTGACTACACATGGGTACTCAGGTAGAATTTAGGCTGCCTGAATATAGCCAATATAGAAATAGTAAGAATATTATTACCATTATTATCTTTGTTACCATAGTGCTTAAGGCTCCACCTGGGACTAGGGTCCTACTTATTCAAGGCATTGGAAAAAAAGCAAGCAGTAATTCCCCAAAGCTTGAAATTTAAAGAATAGAGTTCCTATGTAGATATGGCCTGGAATTAATTTGGTGATATCGCTACTGGTATTTTAGTCTGAGACTACAAGCATTTTTCAGTGAGAAAGGTTGCAAAGAAAGGCAAGATGACTCTACAAACAGAGTAGCTCCTCTGTACATACTCCCATGTAATTAAGATGTTGAGTTTGGAGGGAGGGAAAAACATAACACTTGGGAGTATTTTATTAATTATTTTTCAGCTTGAGTGCACAAGGTTAAATGTAGCCTTAGGCAGCTTTCACTGATGTGACTCCCATCTCCATGATGTCAGAGCTTTTAGTGACACTAACAGGCTCGTATTTTGCAAAGAATAAACCATCCCCTGGTGTATTAATTAAGCCCAAGCACGTCCTGCAGAGAAGCAATGCAAAACCAGAAGTAGTTTTGCATGGTGAGTTTAATGCCTATAAAATCTGTGGCTTGACAACTGCTGAGCATGAAATCTCTCATTAATCCACAGAATGTGGACAGCATGGATAAGAGCCACATGTTTCCCCACCATAACCATGTCTTCAGTGGGCATGGTCCTGATCGTAAGTCAGCACTGGCCTCTTTCCCAGGAAGATAGCCAACAGATGACCTGCTTATTTCCAATCACAGCATTATTTTCTATTAATTTTCATATGAATCCAAATGGAAGCTTGGGACATTGATAAACATTCCAATGGAGCTGTTTACAGAAATAAGGAATTACTGCTACATATTTTTTGAATTGTTGCTATTATTTTTACCATGTGTGCTAACCACATAAAAGAAATGTTATTTTCTTTGCACAGCCCCCCTGAAAACAAACACACACCCCCCCCAAAAAAACAACAAAAAAACTCAAAACCAAACCAAACAAACCAAAACCCCCACAAAACTCAAAATAATCCAGCTACCCCAGCTGCTGCATGACCTCAGTCCATGTTCATGGGCTCTCATGGATCCTTCCTTGTGCCCTCCTGGAGGGCAGAACATCGGGTGTCATGGAGGATTCAGTCCACCCAGATAAACTGTATAAAGGAAAACAAACCCTTTCCAGTTGAAAAAAAACAGGAACAACAAAAAAATTCCTACCAGGTTTCACACTGACAGTCTCCCACAAGCTGATCATTCTAAAAATCAAAGTACCATGGTAAACAGACCAGTCTAGAAATTGTGTCTTCAAAAATACTTAAAGTTTCAAAATTAAATTTGCTAAAAACTGAAATTTCTTACAGAAGAAATATCAATTTGGCAATTTTTAAAGAGAATCCCAGAAAGAACAGATAACAGAAGTTATGTTCCTTCTGTAACCCTTCTTTTAGAGTTCTGAAAAGCACACCATTTCTGATATTTTATAAAAATTTTAATTTAGACTTTTTCTATTTTCCATATTTTTTAGCACTAAATTATAAAGTTTCCTTACTCTTCACCCCAGTGCAAAATTTGACACTGTTAGAGAAGTTTGGAAATCAGGCTATGAATTACAGTGCTCCATTTTCGATTTTTTTGTTGACTTACATTTCAAAAGTTTGAAACGTTGCAGAGAGCAGGGAAAAAAGAAAAGCAAGCTAGGAAAGGTAAACCCAAATCTAAAATTTTATGGATTGTATGAATATTTATTAATCAGCATTTCTTCTGACAGCTTGAAATTCTTAAACATTGGTACTGTGAAGTATGCTGGTTTTGGCTGGGATAGAGTTAATTTTCTTCATAGTATCTAGTATGGGGCTATGTTTTGGATTTGTACTGGAAACAGCATCGATAACACAGGGACATTTTTGTTACTGCTGAGCAGTGCTTGCATGGGGTCAAGGCCTTTTCTGCCTCTCACCCCACCAGCGAGGACACTGTGGGTGCACAAGAGAGTTAGTAGGGGACACAGCCAGGACAGATGACCCCAACTGACCAAAGGGATACTTCACACCATATGACATCATGGCTCAGCATACAAAGCTTGGGGAAGAATAAGGAAGGGGGAGGGGGACGTTTGGAGTTACGGCATTTTGTCTGCAAAACTTCTGTCTGGCAAAAGCCCTGCTTTCCTGGAGACGGCTGAACACCTGCCTGCCAATGGGAAGTAATGAATGAATTCCTTGTTTTGCTTTGCTTGTGTGCTTGTCTTTTGCTTTACCTGTTAAACTGTCTTTATCTCAACCCATGCATTTTCTCACTTTTCCTCTTCCCATTCTCTCCCCCATCCCACCTGGAGTGAGAGGCTGTATGGTGCTTAGTTGCTGGCTGGGGTTAAACCACAACATGAAGGAATAGGGCAACATAACCTGATACTCCAGAAAGACCTCTCTGATATCTCAGGTGGTTAGTTTCTCAGTTGGCAGCTTAAAGGGTTCAGTTTAATCTGGCAAGAACAAGCAAGTGATGAGACCAGCAACAGAGATCACTACTGGCACGGACAGCTAAATGCAGTTTCATCAAGCTTCTGCAAGCACTTTCAGTGTTCATTCAAGATGCACCAAGCTGATGTGCTTCCACCTTCAACCACATATTGAAACTGAACAAAATGAGAAGAACGTTTTTCCACCTAAATTCCCAAGTACAAATTGCCTAAAATAGCAAGAACCTCTTCCTCACACACTTATTTCACACCTAATTCACTGATCACCTGAGTACTTAGCATGAACTCATGTAAAACGGGTGTAATGTGGTCCCAGTCCGACATTTTGGTCAGACTTCTGAGTTAGCTGCATTTTTGGTCTTACCCCACATAACCACAACCATGTTCTTAAAAGTCCTTGTGCTCGGTGCCTAATAGCACAGACAGGTTTGCCTCGGGACTGGAGCCCTTCACACTACCTTATAACTATTTTCAAGGTTTAATGATTCAAATCACCTACAGTATTTGCCATTACATCCAACACCACTACTGGAGTACATAGTCTTCCTGACTTGCAAGTGGACCACACTGAACTAGATTTGGGCTATGCTAAATGGTTTAATCTTTAAGTTATATGGTGAGATTACTTTTTTCAAGTGGGATAGCATGGCTAGACAGTCAACAATCTTCCCTTCCCATATACTATTCCAAATCTTTCATTTTTGTGGCCAGCAATATAGGTCAGCCCTTTGATCCAATTTGTTTAGATATTTGAAACAGATATTTATTTAACTTCAGATAAAAAATAAACCGGGTATCAATAAGAAGCATGCAGGTTTTGTAGAATATGTGGCATAATTCAGAGCCATATAGAGATGAAAAGTGTAACTTTGGAAATAATCTGGATACATGTAGCATAGTTTAAATACTATAAACATCTGTAAAACTTCACAGGGTCCTACGGAGAATCTCTTTGCATCTACTATGCCTCTACAGAGAAAGTCAAATTCATTTCAACTCTTTCACATACTTCATAGCAGCTCCCTCAAGTGGCCATAGATCAGAGTATTTTGTTGCAATCCACAGCAAAGCCACCCACACATACCACACAGGGCTCATTGCCCTTAGATCTGCTTCTCATTACCTTTACGTGGTTAGGACCACTGCAAACACATTTTGAGATGTTTCAGGTGCAAAGTCAGGGTGGGGTAGGCAATTACAGAAGAGAACTACAGAAAAAGACAGAACAGGAGGAACAGACAGAAGGTTATATACCAGAAAAAAGACGAATGGGTTGACTTTCACCAGTTAAGATGTTTGCTAAAGTCTATGTATAGATCAAGGCATTTTTTCCTGAAGTGCAGACTTTTTGGAGTGAATTAGTTTGAGATGTTTGCTAGCCTTCTCAATAAGGCTGTTTTCCGTAACTATTTTTGAAGGAACATTTCCTTAACAAAATGCTAGAATAAATGCAGGCCAGGTTGCAAATAAATAAGGTAGGTGCTGTGTCTCCAAGGTATGCATGCAGCCACAGCTCAGAGGCTTTCTTTTTAGGATGAAATTTTTAATGTCCCGCTGTAAGGTACAGCAAATATCTGGTACTTCAGATCTCATATGGTCTGAGGAAAGCCAAACTTTTCTATTTGCTTGCATGTCTCCTTAGGTTCTGAGTCACCTGGTGTTAAACCATCTCTTACGTAGACCTTTTTTTGAGATGTTGGGGAAAGTTACTTCACTCCTCCATAAATTCCTACTTTTTCTGTCCCGTTTTCAAATTTACTGTGTACTTGCTATGCCAGCCTTGGCTCCCAAAAGGAGCCAATAAATAATTTGCAGTTCAAACAAAAGAATTTTAGATTGATTTATAGAGGGAAAAGATTGAAAATTCAGAGCCCTGGGAATATGAGCATTGTTCTGAAAATGAAAGAAGGAAAATGCTCCATGCATGGTAATTATCATCACTTCATTAAAGTCAAAGCAACTATAACAATTTTTACACATTGGAGCTGTTGTTTCTCTACCACTAGGAAGCACAAATTCCCCTTTAGTTCTGCCTCCCATCTTTTAGTATCCCAAGTAGAATTGTCTCTCCTCCTGGACTACTTTCAAATAATCTAGTTCCCTCAATTATTTTTTTCCTGACAAGACACTGGATAAAGCAAAGTTCTATGTAGTCACAGGTAGATTACCTCTGGTTTCTAAGCTAACTTTGGTTGACTCTGAACCAGTGGTTTTCAGTCTTTCCTGACTTGCAGTCCTAAAATTTTCCAGAGTTGCACCCCCAGCCCCCCTGAGAGCAAATTTACTAACAATAGGTTTTTCTCAGCTGTATTACACAAATTCCTTTGCTTATGGGTTGAGAACTGCTGCTATAGGCTATCTGTCAGTTTGCAGTGTGAACATCTCTGTTCTGAAAAAAATAGCTGCCAGTTTTTGGGTCTTTGAAAAATACATCTGGATCTACCTACTGAAATATGAATGCATTGGAGCCTGATTATGGTAGCATAAACCCGTTACATTTGTAGAGCCAACAGATCTGCACAGGTGTGAAACCAGATACAAATTAATCCCTTTGTTCCCACAGTCCTCACTGTCAAATCTATTTTCAGTGCAATCAGAAGTTAGGCTACATTAGTAACTTCAGACCATGACATTGTTCCACATGCAGTAATCAAATACCGAATCTATTGAGCAAATTTTTTGTCCAATGTGAAACACAAACACAGAGCTGAATTTTCTCAGCAATTACACTTTTAGACCTCATTTACTTGTTTTCTTTTTTAAATATTTTGTATTACTTTCTCTACTTCTGTTCTTGCAACAATGTATGCATATATATATTTTTTTTGTAAATAGATACTGTTTTCTCAACCACTACAGGACTAAACTATTCATTTTTGAAAGGCATTACCTCTATTATGTATGATTCTCACCAAAGGGAGAAACCGAACATTTTTTTTTTTGTTCTCTCACTTGTGGCCTATATCCAACAAAGCACTTAGCCGTATGTTTGCTTTTCCCCCTGGACTAGGGGTTTGGCTATTGGATGGCACAGATCTACGCACCAGGAAACATATGTTTTCTGTCACTACTGTGAGTCAATCAAAAGTAGATGCCTAAGTAGCCGATTTATACAACTGCAGTACAAAAATGATTTGATTATCCTATAGAAATCCAGAGACTAATGCGCTCAAGGACTCTGTTCCTAATGGAGATAAGTAACAGGCAGCAGGATAGCCTCAAAGCATATGGCATAACAGAAAATTGCTTCATGTATGGCACTTCTTATATTCTCCGATTAACACATTTTAGAAATTGAAGCATTTGATGAAAACCACTGGACTATAAATTGGTACCTTCAATATCTAGCTTCTTACCTTTACAGTATGACCTGCTCATTTTACCCCATTAAAATGGTAAACATGACAAGATAATAGATTCATTTTGGCAGTAGCTATAGATTTTGATGTTGTATTATTTCTACTCTGCTAGCTCACATTGAAAAATCCAAGAGCTCCCTTCAGTTGCTAATCTATGAATGGCTAGACCCTCATGTTCTGGGATTAATGTTAAAAAATGACAGAGAAATTGCTCACTAGACAAGCACACATTGTTGTTGTTTGTTTGGGGTTTTTTTTGTTAGTGTTTTTTTTTTTTTTCCAAAGTTTAACTTTGATCTCTAAATATGCTTTTCAGATTATCTCAATCTGAACCTCTAACTTTGAACACCCCTGAAACTGGTGGTCTGAACTTATATTGAAATCTAGACCTAATCCTCATTAGTAGCCCAGATTCATTTTCTAGGTGAACTAAAAGCACTGCTCTTCTGTCTCAGCAACTTAAATGCATCACTAAGTAATTATACTTCTAGTCCACTTGCACAGATTTGTATTTACTGCATTGGGATTTATTAACACAGGCTTTTTATTCACGTGTCTAATGCATGATATATACGGAACCATCAAAATGCTGAGGATTTACCTGGTAGTTTTCTGGTCCCTGAAATTAAAGGCTGTTTTTCAGGTACAGCCTCTCCTCACCAGTCTGTCAAAGGAAATCACAGAATGAAGCAGGGAAAGGAGAAAGCACCTTTTAAGGCTTCTGAAGATTTTAATTGAATCAACGATTCAGGAAATCTCATTCTCCCTTCTGCTTGCTCTGAAATGAGAGACAATGAGCAGATTTCTGTCAGTTAAACAGATGCTCTGTGCACGCAGACATTTTTGTGTTTAATGATAGCTTTGACGTTACAATTAGCTTTGTGTGATCTGCTGCTAAGGGTATCAGTATAGGATTCATTAAATGCCTTTCCTGTAAACGTTTGAAGACGTTCTTTTAAATAAGACAACCTCCATAAAATTAGGCTTTTAATGATACTTCACTTATCACAAGATTGCACTAGCAGTAAGGTTTTAATTGCTCAAATAACAGTATCTAAGATGTCAAAATTATTTGCGTCAATTGCCAGTGGAGATAGAGCAATAAAGCTTCTGTACTAGCACATTGGGTACCCAGTTGTGATTAATGGTATGGTTTAGCTTCATACGTCTTCCTGTAATATGATTAAGAGGAATAGACTATTAAAGTTCAGAACTAAGATAAATGCACCTTTTCAGTGAAACTTCAAGTCTTCGCATAAGTATTTACTTAAATGTTATGAAAAAAACCTCTTCAGACCAACACTTCAGATGGTGACTATTGCTTTAACTCCATATTTAGGCTGATTTACATCATATCAGAATATGGCTTCATTTTTCTTACTTACAGTAGAAGCCAGCACTAACCCTCTTTTCCTTTACAGCTATGTAAAAAAGATGCAGCTCCATCAATGCAAAGAGATTAACACTTCTATGCTTCACAGTACACAGCCTCTATGTCTTTCCATAGTGAAGCTGAACAATGAATTCTGCTAAAAAAAAAAAAAAAAACAAAACTTGCCTGTAATTTTCCTCCATCCACTCTTCATGTAGTAGTATAAGGTTATCACTAAGTTTATGTAGCATGGGCTAATTAAGCAGAGAAGATTTTGCATGTACAAAAGGAAAGATGGCAATACCTTAGCAAATGAATATGGCAATTTTGCTCTTCTGGCCACTGATACAACAAAGTTATTATTTGGAGGAGAAGATGACCAGGAGGGTTGGTTTGTATTTTGGCTTTTTTACCAGCAGTACGTAGGTGGGTAGTTGAGCTTGCTGGAAAACAGCTTCAACTGATGGAATGATAAAAGCATTCTTGGTCTGTACGTCTCTTGACCAGGGCTAACAACAGTTCAGTGGAAGGGAATTTTGTTTATAGCTCCTTTTTGGCAAACCAGGCTCTCCTCTTCAGAACTTGGTCTGCTGGCTGCAGCATCCCTAGACTGGTCAAGCTGGGAAAGCTTGGAAGAAGCTTCTAGACTAAAATCCCTCTGGTTGTTTAACCTGACAAAATGAAGGATGAATGTGCCTTAGAAGGACAGTATGACACTGAGAAAGCTCAAAAAGAAAAAGTAGCACTGTTTAGCATAAGGGACAGCTACAAAGAATATACTTAAGCTAGAAAGAAGAAACAAAGGGGATTATAGAATATGTTTTAACAGCAACCAGCAGGACTGTTCTGGTATTGTGACCTTTTCACCTGTGACATTCTGACCCTAAAATAGGAAGGACAGCATGAGTGTGTGAAGGCATTACCCCAACATTTTACATATGTGCTTGTAGTATGCTACAGTAGGGCTACCGCTCATCTGGACATTTTCAGACACCCCTGACACATTCCTTATTTCTGCCTAGAAGTTTTATGCATTTGGATTTTAAACATTTGCCTAAGTGGTTCCGTGAGTGGAAACGTCTGGTTTCACTCTCAAAACTCCAGCTCCCCTTTGCTTACTCTTAGCCCTCCTTTATCTTATCTTTTTAAGGAAACAGACTGTTATTTACTACAAACATGTTCAGTATGCCATCCAGTTGATATTTTCTCCCTGTCAGCTGGAAACCACACAAACAACTGATTAAAATAAGAACAAAGTCATATAATGCTACTTGTTATCATTAGAAAGGCACCACAACATGTTTTGTCCCACACATTTAACATGCCATAGGATAGTGACATTACTAAATCCAAGATCATGGCGTTCAGGTGGTTTTTACTCTGTTGTTGTTTGGAAAATATTTTTGTTAATATAGACACAAATTAAATTTTGAAAACTACAGGAAGGTACTAATAGCAATAGTAAGCTCATAGTCTTTAAATAGGTTTTTAAATTGTTACACTGCAGTACACATCATGTATTGTGCCCTGAAAAAAATGGATTCTTTATGTTGCTTTTTCATTACTACTAAACCTGTTTCTCATTTGAGAGTTAATGGAGAAGCATCTTCTGCTCTGCTAGTGATGAATGCAAAGTAGCTGAGAAAGTTTTGGCATTTTCACTCCATGTGCTTATTTTGCCAAAGTTTTAAATACACATATCTGAAAACTCTTTTTCGTTATCTTTAAAAGGCAGTACCTTTGAAAGACTTTAAAAAAAAAAAGTATAGAGCCCAAATAAAGAGTGACAGAATGAGCAGTGAATTTCTCATTGGCTCGTAAGAGTCACCGGAGTAGCAGGTGTTTCGGAAGAAGCTATGAGGTTCTCACCTATATGGCGTGACCTCTCCATCACATCAGGGAAAGGAATGAGCTGGAGTGGGCAAGAGATTAGCTCAAGTCCTGGAATAAAAGGTTTAACATTCTCTGCCAAAGTTGTTATCATCTAGTAACTCCAGATATCTTTGTAATCCTCATTGCAAATTCCAGCAAATTCCACTGTCTAGTAGCATAGCCGTTTTATTAAGCATCTCATTTGGGCGTTATAAGACAAAATAGAAAAATGCACCATTTACAGCCTTTCTGCACTCTCTTTATATACATAATTATGAATTAAAGAGTTTGTTTGTGATCTGCATCCTTCTCACTCCTCTAATCTCCTTCTAGTGTTTTGGGGATGGAATATCTACACAACATAATGCAATGGTGAATCCATGCCATAATTTAGGAAAGCCAGCATGATATTTTCTACATTTTCCCCAGCTCTGCACCCACAGTGCAAAGGATTCTGTAGGTGTTGAAAGTTTATCTGAGCTTAAGGAGATATTGTATTAACTAATGCAAAAGAAATGCATTGAAGGTTACTACATTCATAGAAATCATATCCAGCTCCCAAAGTCCCTGATCTGAATATTGCTGAGGAGGTTAAGGGGAACCATCCTACGTGCTTGCCTTGTATTTACCTGAGCCTAGTTACCCACCTACAGCCCCTGTAAGAGACTGGGTGTGGAGTAGGTGGACCACTGGTTTCACTCAGTGCAGCCATTCTTATGTTCTAAAGTTGTTTCTTCATGGCATCGTATGAACTAAGAGTAAAGTTCAGAAATGGATCTGCGTCTCAGATGATCAGATCTTTGGCTGTTATTAAATCAACACAGCTTTCCTAGACTGGATCCTGGCCCTTTACATGAACAGGAGATATGAATTAGACAGAGTAGAGAGCAGTAAAGATGATTAGTAGCTTTGAATCCTAGATGACTGATCTATAGTTGTTAAACTGAAGTAGTGATGCAAAAGTTATGAATGTTATGCCAGCTTGTTTGGGTATTGTTATTTTTTTTTAAATTTTCATAAATATTACTTACTGATCGCTGAGATGCATTTACAAACAAAGTAATTTAGCTAAAAGCCAAGTATGTTGCAACCAAGACAACAAAGACAAGAATCTAACCCACAGATGGAGAAAAGGGGTTTCCTTATCATGCAAATGTGCTGTTCAACGCTTAAAAGATTTCTTATTCACAATAAAAGTTCAAACTGAATGAAGAGCTGTTAAGTTTCTGGAAACTACAAAACTGGGATAGAGTCCATGATCCAAAGCCAAGTGTCATCATGTTCAATAATGCTAATGTGATGATAACGATCAGAAGTTTATTAAAACTACACGTCTCTAATGCTTTCAACATTTTAATTCACATATTCCTGTTAGGGGACTAAATGTTAATATAGAACTTGACATAGTACATTCAAATACCAATTAAGTAATCCAATATTTCTAAGTGACCAGAATTGACCCTCACATAAGTATAGAAAATAAAGGACAAAATATGTTTAGGCTAGTGCATTTTACAAGAAAAAAGAAAAAGAAGGAATTAAAGCTGATATTAAACTTTAGCCCAGGGACAGCAACAGCTGTTAGAACAGGCAGGCAATATAGTAAAGGTAAAAAGGTTAAAGAGCTTCATGAGTATGAAAAGCTTTTAATTACTACTCATATTGACCCATTGTGTGAAAAGGGACTGAACCCTACCAAGCACACCAGAAGGACAGGGCCACCTCATGGGACACTTGCTGATTTTAACGGCCCTGTACACAACTCGCAGCGTGAGAAACTCAGTTGCTACTGAGAATATGGGGATTGATAGAAGAATCAGACCCAGAAACAACAAGCCATCCCACCACAATATTTTCGAGTTTGCAAAATCTGTTATACTGTGTGATGAACCGCAATACACTGATCACTGGAAGCACTTAGCCTTCGTTAGCCCTTAGTTGGTACTCAGCTTAACCTTTGAAGCTAAACAGGCTTGTGGACAAAGCTGAAAAGTGACCAGGAAAATCTGTTCACTCTGACATCTGTCTACCTGGACAGCTACCTGTGCTACCTCGTCTACACTTGACCAGCTTCCTGGCACAGGTCATGAAGTTCATTCAGCTGTATCATGAACTGGTGTGTGGCAAAGGCACATCTTCTAGGAAGGTGCTTAAACTTGTGAAAACATCAAGAGACTGAAAATCTACTTTCTCCCTACATTATTTCAGTGGTTAACTTCTTATTGTTATAAATATAAACTTTATTTCTAATCTGCATTTATTATCTTTTACTTTATCTCTTCCATCTATGCATCTTTGTTGTATCTACTTCACTAGATTAAACTGTTTTAGTTCTCCCAACCAACTCCATTGTGAGCTCTCTCAGTAAGCACAGAGGAAAGCCTGGCATATCTCAGCATGAGGGAAATGGCAGGGCATAATCCCCTCAGGGTTATTGCAGAGAGAAAGGGTTTTTCTCCTGCAAGAAAGGCACCACATCCAACTCTTCTGCCCTTTCAGCTCCTCCATGGAGCCAACACTCCTGAATACAGCCACACAGCCTACAAGAATCAATAGGGGCACTAAAATTTATCCTTTAGAAAACGGAAAAAACTGTTCACAAAAATCAACTGATCTTTTTCAAAGACTATTTTTTTAATCTGCTTGCATAACCTGCAAGGATTTAGTCCCAGTTTCATATTTTCTTCTTATGCAGCTAGACGCTACAGGTTATTTCATAATAAACACTAGCTTTCTCCTTTATCTTCTTTCACTATAAAACACAGCCAACAAAAGAGGAAATTAAAGTAAAAAAAACCTGGTTGAAACAGAAAAATAAGTACTTTTCCTTTTTGGAAAAAAAAACCACAAAACCATCACTAGCAATAAAATTCAAATGTCATCTCAAGTTAGGCACATAGGACTGAGCTATCAATCACAAAAAATTCTGCTTGCGTCTGCATTGTGGAAAAATGTATTTCATCAATTTAGGACGACAAACAATCCCACAATTCCCCCAGCCATTTTTCTCCATGCTCTTTACTGGATTTAGTACTATGAAACCAAAGGATATTTTGGGCAAAGCATATTTTTCTAAGTTTATTCTAAGACATCTATATAGGAGTATTACTGCAGGATGTGTGAAATAATTCTTCTACTCTATTTACTGTAAAGAGCTGCAGCCCAAGAAGACTGTTCAGTTTAGGGGATAGTATCTTAAAGACACAGATCTAGTAGAAAAATACCAGAAAAACAACAGAATTATTGCAGGTCTAGAAAGCACAACCTCTGCAGAAAGACCTAAAAAATTATGTTTAGTATGAAGACAGACATAGTAAATCTTGAGGTACATAAAAGGCACTTACAAAGAAGAGGACTCTGTTCTCTTTATAAGATGTAGTAGGTCTAAGCACAGCCAGAAAGACTGAGGTGAAATAGCAGTAAAATCCAATCAAGAACATTGAAGCACTGAAAATTTATAAGAATAGGCTAGGCAGACATTTGTCAAGATTGATTAAAGATGATCTGGCTCTGGGGCAAAGGAATGGAGAAACCGATTTCTTAAAATACTGCCCAGTCCTATTTTCCTTTGTTCCAATCTCTTTCCTACTGAGTCAATAACATTTGCTCAGTATGCGTACTGTAATAGCCCTGTTGAAAGGGCTAAATTCTTTGACTGCTCATTTCTAAATATTAATTCATTTTAATCTCTTTTCATTGTATGTGTAGATTATTCCGTGAAGAGACTTTATCATTACCGTGTTACATGAACACTTGATAGGTGTCAAATTTTGAAAATAAAGGATTTTGGTTAATAATAAAGATGTAACATTTGTAACACATAAGCGTGAGAGACTGACTATTACAAAGGTATTAGAACCAAAGAAGAAAAGATTTTCAGTTTAAGCAAGAAGGCTAGAAGACCAATCAAAAATGAGAAAAAACTCATTTTATGACATGTGGAAGATATTAAAAGGTCTGGAGCTCGCAAATGAGAGGGGGCACTATCTGATTCATATAAGTTCTACAGCATATTTCCAGTTAATCCCTTATTAGCTAAGTACTTAAGAACAGGTGTAAAGTTAAACATGAGCTCAAGTGTTGGTTGCTTGGTGCAAAAAGACAGACCACAACCAGTAACCGAAGGGAGACTTCGGTGGCAATGGTACTTGAGATGTCTATTGAAAGGGCTGGACCACTCCAAAACATTTCATGGGAAATACCTAATGGACAAGATCTAATGATGTCACAGTTATGAAAGGAAAACACAAGCACATAACAGATCAACCATAACTGTATATTTTAGCTCATTAAAGCAGAAAGTATGTACTAACCAGCGCCTTTGTGTCTCACTTGTGTGCACATTGTTACGCACGGCACTAATAGGAAACAAAACAGGTGTAGCAGCAATAACAGGTGAAAAACAAGCTTGCAGCTGAGCAAAATAGTCTTAGCACTGAGATAAAGCTGCAAGGCCACGTTCTGAAAAACGATCCAATGACTTGGCTACTCAATCTTTGGGATGTTCAGTCCAGAGACATTAAACAGAATTAGCTCTAAGGGTGATTGCTCAGCCTTTTGGCTTTCTTAGTTAATAGCTATGCTGCAGCCCAGACTATCTGAATTATTCTCAAGGTGTCTACTTGCAGAAATGTAGAAAAATCACAGCTCATACTATAAAAATACAGGCTGGATAGATTTATTAAAAACAAAGCATTCCAGTGCTGTCTAGAAAATAGTGAAGAGATCTCCTTCCAGTTTTAATTCTCTGACTTTATTACCTCTTATGAATCCATCTACTACTTCTTGTAACCAACTTTGTAAAGAAACAAGTGCAAATGTTTGAAGGCTTGTCTGCTACATTTTACAGCTTGATGAGGTTGCTGTATCTTATAATCAATCCTTTTATTCTGCTAAGAAAACAGAATTCTGACTAAATACACAATACTCAGAAGCATTGCATAGTTGCAGCATATTAGGTACTAATACTACTGAAATGCTGATCCAAGAAAAATATGTTATTCACATTGTTTTCCATGCTATGCTATCAAAGTAATAAGCATTTTCTCATTTGCAATATCAGATGATTCACTAATCTAGAAACTTAGATTTCTGAAAGAACACAGACTACACTTACCAAGTACCAAAAATCTATCAGAATCACTCCATTTTTTAATAAACTTTCTCTGTGCAAAAGCAATACAGAAGCAATCAATATGATTTTTTAAAAAAAAAAAAATCCTTATTATCATTCATTTATTCAAATAGGGACCTTATCCTTAATTAAAATAGAGCTGCAGAGACCTGAGGGAAGCACATATAATTCCTACAATTACTTATTTATTATTTCAATTAATTATTTATTATTAAAAGTATTTTTTAAAAGCTTGCAGGAGTTTAATTAAAGTTACAGTAGGCTTTGAGAATGAAAAGTGCACATACAGAACACTTTGATATCTCAAATGGAAGTCAAAATCATTTCAGTGCATGTTAATGTATAACCAATTCTATTTCTGTAGAAGTGCAAATAGTTACACACACACTCAGAAAGGGTGAGAAATCATGAAGAAAATGAAAGTCTAGATAGCCAAAAAACCAGCTCTCTAGCATGATGGTACCCCTCCTAAACAAGAGTAGGAAAAGTTATTTGTTACTAGACCAAAAACCTAGCTGCACACATGCTGCAATGTTGGATTGGTCAAGTAGTCAGGCACTTCCATCGGGTAAAGGTCTGCAGTGCTCACGGCAGCCTGATCCCCCTCAGCCTCCTAACACAGGAATGATGGTATGGAGATGGAGAGCACAGCTGCGGTTCTCTCATGCTCACCATGCACTGTCAGGGAGAAGGGATTCAGGCTGGTGAGCCTCCAAATACCAAAACCAGATGTTAAATGGCAGCTATGAATATGTGATGAGGGTCCAGCTACCTCCACCTACCTTCTGGGTCAAGAGGGCACAAACCTCACCCAGCCCATTTGGAACCGAAAGATATTGCTTAGCACCTTCTATCATCAGGGACACTTCGGAGCAGGTTGTGTTCAATGATCAAGTTGCTGCAACAGTTTGAGTGTCGTTTGGGGGCTGGCACAAATATGGCCTCAGATCATGCTAAAACCCACTCTATCACAGTCTACATTAACTGAGTCTGGTTTAGGTTGTCTTTAAAAATTAACCTCCCACCAATGTGTTCTCACTATGGCATGGTCAAACCACACTAACAGTATAGCTGAGGAAAGTTTGTTATGCTAACATATTAGTCCAGAAATATTAATAAATGTACATTAATTTTAATTAAAAGGTAAAGCCAACTGCTGTCCTTGGATATGCAGAGATGTGTGATACCTGACTGCACTACAAACTGTATATAGATATAAAGGCCAGCTATAATCTTTTTAAAGCAGCTTCCTTTGGGATTAGACTGTTACCAGACCAAGTAAGCAGCTGTATTTTCATGAGGTGTTCAGTGAAACGTAAGGGAAAGTGAAGCATATGTTTCAGTGAACTGTGTGCAGCCGTTTCTTTTCTGGTTTAACATTCAGTACAACCACACTGGGGAAATTGCTCAAAACCTTCATCTTTTCATGTTTATACTTAAAACATACATTATCCAGCCTTCTGCAGGACTTTCTAGTTCAGTCTTGCTTCAAATTAACAAGGCCAAAGGTAAAAACATTTACTCAAGATCTGCACAGAAAAAATCTCTCCTGAAAAGTTTGCCACAATATCTACAGCAGAACTAACTTAAAGGTGAATCTCACAACTTTGCTACACAGACATCACCAGATACTAGTTAGAAGCAGCTTTTTTCCCCCCCCTTTTGTTTACATAAACTAAATACTAAAAAAAAAAAAGTGACATTTATGTTATATCTTATTTAGGCCTAGAAGTCTTTGTAATAATTAATGTTATGAAATTGTGTCTGAATATTCATATATGCAAAGATATGAAAGCTTTTTCCATGTTAAGGCAAGTGGCATAATGGTAAAGCACATCCCAAGCTTGCTTAAGGTAAGTTGGCACCAAAATTGTAACATTTCTTTGTGCTTGGTATCAAGACATACAAAGAAGACAGGACAAAATGGATGAGCTTGGTGATGGCCAGCAAAGGGCATGCTCTGTACCAGGGCCTGGTTAGTACAGAACACTCCTAGCTTACTGACGTTACTGAAATGTTTGAAGAAAACAAGATAAGAAATGCATCCAATCTGGTTTGCAAGATTTCGATGAACATATGGAACATTCTGCTGGTGAGCAAGTGAGGTTTACAGCCATATGTTCAGCCAGTCTCTGATGTGAATATTGCAAGTCTGCAACACGCCAAGAATTAATCGTGTAAATTTATATTTCTGATTATGCTGTATTACTATCATAGTGACCCAGTTAAGCTTGATCAATCTGGTCTCCTAAGGAAAAGAGGTAGGGGGAGGAGTATTTTCTTAGATTTATCGTTGTTGCTGTTGAGTTTTTTGGTATGGAGTGTTTGCTGGGTTGTTTGGTTTTTTTTTTTTTTGGGGGGGGGGGTGTTGGGGTTTTGTTTTTTGTTTTGTTTTTTTCTTTTTGTTTAATTGCCATTCTATGTATGCCTGATGTTGAATTGGAACTGCAAAGACCAATCTGAACACTAAGCCAAGTACATATTACATAAACCTCACCTACATTACATGCAGAAGGTCCAGTCATCCAGTAGTGTCCTACCTGCACTGAGGACAAGAAAAAGGTGGCACCCCAGAAAAAGAAATAGAAAAGGATAGAGGAATTTCTTGGGGGAGACAGATAACCAAGACCTGCCAAGACCCCTGAGGAGAGCTGAAAGCATTTCTTGGACAAGGCTGGAAGATGAGCAGTGTGGCTTGCTTTCAAAGTTCAAGACGACTAGATCTAGAAAGAACCACAGAAGTGTTATTGACAGATTTGCTCAGGCTGGAAAAATCTATGAAAACTGGAAACACTTACCTCTTGGCTCCTCCTGGGCTGCAAAGCAGGGAATCAGTGCAAAAGCAAAGAACTGTGTTTGAAGCACTTGAGCTTTATATGCAGTGATGAAGGCTCCAAGTACAGAGCAAGTTCACTAAAAGAATTAATAAAATAATAGGAATAGGACAGGGGAAGATTTCCGTACTCCTCATGTTCTCATGTAGAGAATTTACATTGTTGAAAGCATTATCAAATCAACTTGGAGATCCCCCAAGGCTTGTGTACAGATACCCACAGTGCTCAAAATGGCACACACCTACCAGGGTTACAAGGATAGTCTGCCAAGGAATATTTTTTTCTAACCTTCCTGATTAAAAGTTTGCCTTTTCCCTGAAATAAACATTTCTAACTATTAGTCTGTTTCTTGGTCGTTAAAATTTCTAGTAACATCATGATGTACAGTTGCCTATCTAAATATCATATCAAGAGCTGAGAGTTTTTTTGGTTTTACAGAATACTGTCATTTTTTTTTAAATCTATGGTTTCTTTAGGGATATCTTATTTTTTCACAGTTCCATTTAGTGAAATCAAATTGAAGCACTATGTTCCAGCATTACTGGAATGGAACAGTGTAATTCTGTTTCCAAGCTTTTTTCTTCTTTTTTTTTTCCTCATGTGGTAGAATATTTTTACTGCTACTTCCATTTCTGTCCGCCATTATTTTTTTTTTTCTCAAATGTTTTATTCTCAGAAACTAACACAATTAAAAAAAAAAAAAGAAACAAAACCAAAACCCACCACACTTCCGAGATATCCATTTCTGGTTAAACAGGAAATTTAAGGTTCTGTGAAGCTGCAAAGGCTGCCAGTGCACCATTTAAAAAACCACCTGCCTTATCCATTCCATTATTTCTCCTTGGCTTTCAAGGCAAGGCATTCAAAGCACTGATAAATTCAACAACTATGTAACTTGGACCCAAAACTGAGTTTGTGCTAGTAAGTGACTCTCTGAACATCTTCCCTTTGACCTATATGCCCAACAGTAAGATGTAGAGAGAAAAATTTAATGTTCTAAGAGATATCAGGTACGAACATATAAGTTCTGGTCTGCATCCATCAAGAATAAGCTGAGGATTTATCCAAACTTCCTGTCACAGCTATATTTTAAATACCTGAGCAAGAGTGAGGCACTAGGACACAAACTGAAGCAACCCTAATATCCACCATCAAATGTCCATGACTTAAGGCAGAATACAAAGGGTAAAATATACATTATCATGGGTAAAATATCAAGGGAATACAGCCACTGCATTTCAGAAATTATACATTAACTTATTCAAATCAAACTGTTAAGGTGGACACTGCATGTGTACACTTCAGTAAACCAAGCTTATTTTTAGACTGTACACAGTGTTTCTGCTGGAGGAGAGTTTTCTTAAAAAGCCAAATGACAGAAGTAAGTATTAGTGTATTGAAGAATACTGAAGAAACTTATTAAGAATTAGTTTAGAGGGAAAAAAATCGTACTGCCTCAAAAAGGGAGAGTCAAAATGAGATAATGGCACTGAATATTTCCCAGTTCTGTCTCCTGTGGTTCTATATTACAGTTTTTCTCAGGTACAATGAGAATGAGCTAAAGCTTGCTTTAGTCTTCCTAATGAAACTGATTTGGACTCTACAGTTTCCTTCCCTTGTAATACTCTACATGAGGAAACGGCCTCAAGCTGCGCCAGGGGAAGTTTAGGTAGGATATTAGGAAAAACTTCTTCCCCTAAAGGATAGTCAGGCATTGGAACAGGCTGCCCAGGGAAGTGGTTGAGTCTCCATCCCTGGAGGTATTTAAAAGACGGGTAGACGTGGTGCTTGAGAACATGGTTTAGTGGTGCACTTGGCAGTGCTAGGTTGACGGTCAGACCCGATGATCTTAAAGGTCTTTACTAACCTTAACGATTCTATGATTCTGTATCTCAAGAATGAATTAACTAATGCCTCCTCTCTAATGGCAAACAATATTACATCAATCTTCTCTGGATTCTCTTAATTGTTTTGTTGATATTTACTACATTTGATACAACAGAAGAGGTAAAGTGGACAGCCAACAAAATCAGACTATAGGGAAAACTTATCAGATAGCACTGTGGTTGGTATCAACATATACTGGTATCCAGAAGTCTAGTGAATAAGATTGTGCTGAGCCAAGAATAACTTAGAGTTACACTATATCAAGCTACTTTCAGGTAGCTGTTAACAATTAAAAGGCACTGAAATTATTAAAACGTAGAATTCATGATTCTTACCTGCCTATCTATCCATTTAACCTATCAATTGTAATTTATTTGTTTTTTGGATAATTCAGGCTATCGGTAAAAAGCCAGTAATCAAAAATAAGTTAAAATAAGAAGATTAAAATTCACAAATTTCATGTTTCAAGATATTAATATTGTTTAAGACTTTTCTTAATCATCAAGGATACAACTAGAATGATACCTATGAAGATAAAACAACTTGCTATCTCTGTCAAACCCACATCATCTTCAAATAACCTGCTTGTACAGTATCACTCCAGCAACATATTATTTCACAGCTGTAACAAGGCCAAAGATACACTGAACTTAAACAGAAAGAATTATCTTTGTAATACATTATTAGACAGAGCCCTTTCCAGGAGCTTGAGACATTTCAGTGGAACTTAAGAACAAATTAGTCGTGGTCAGCAAGGGTCTTGAACAGCAAAGCAAGACATCTGATAAGTAGCTTAAGATTTAACAGCTACCTTTAAGAATTTCTGAGCATTAGAGTGCTCTTCTGCCCTATTGCATCTTAAATAGAAGCAGAAGCAAACCATATGGATGAGTATTTACGTGTTTGCAATAAAAGAAGGGAATAGCTTGATATTCCCAAATGTCAAACCAGCCTTAAAAGAAATTTTGTGTCTTATACACGTTGTTTACCTGTTGTCCTAATCTCTGGTTTTTTGTAAAGCAGTAGAGTGTCGGCTCTGCTGACACAGTGAATTGACTAGAGATGAGGCAAAGGAAAACTGCCATATTCTGTGTAAAATTCTGTTTTCAAAAGCAACACACAGAAACCTCCAGTTCCCACCTCTGAAAAAAGAGAATAGTTTCCTTTCCCTCTTGATCTTGACTGAGAGGTCTTTTATGGCAATGATAGTTTCATGACAAGATTAGGTAAATTGCTATGGAGAAACCATAATGGAATTTGTGTGCATCGACAGGGCATTTGAGCACAATAATACTTGGGAGGTTTACTCACCCTCCTTCCCCTTTCATATCAACAGAGCAACCAAGCACTCCATAATCTTTTATAAGAAGGGAATTCAAAGGAAACCAGATTTTAGCCAACAGAGGTAAAAGCTCAGAAGCCCTTTATCTGACTTAATAGAATTTTCTCAGTTCCTGTAGCAAAGAAACAGTGTCTTTCTTGTGTCAGTAAGTACCTACGCTAGAATGAACCGCTGTCTATTTTAACTTTTTTTTATAAAAGCCTAGACCCTAACACCTTGTACCTTGCATCCTGCACTTTGTCCTTCTGACTAAAGGACAAGCTATACTGATACACAAAGGTGACAAAGTGAAAGCATTCCAATAGACAAAAATGTTATGACATGAGGTTTAGTATCTGGGATGAAAAGACTTCTTAAAAGAAATAACAAGCAAAAAGAGCAAGACGACTGTAAGGTACAGATAAACGAGAAGGAAAGTGGATTCCCATCTTAAGCATATTTAGCTTGCAAAACTTGTACTGACCCATCAAACATATTGGCCAGCTGCAGAGAAGGACTAGCACCTAAAATGAGAAGTTAGGTCAGGCATTTCTACCTCATGGCATCCTTCCTCTTCTTTTCTGTTTTTTATTTAAAGTTTGTCTTGGGGATTCTGACATAGATTTTAGACAATCACATAAGGAATGCTTGCCTCCATTGTGCATTACAGGAACCTTGACTATAATCTAGATAGGCTGCCTGGGCTATTTAGATTAAGACAATTTCTTGGGGTGGTAAACTCCTATTAAACTACGTTTTACAGCGGATGGATGTCTATTTCCATTACACACATCAGATTCACTGCCTGAAGGCTTGTAAGAGGGCCCTCAGAAAGGAGACTTTCAGCTGTTGTCTAAAGCATCTGCATGCAGCAGCACTCCTCCAAGAAGGCAGAGGACCTGTATGTCCATCATAGGACTGTAGGAACATCATAGATACAATAGAAAGGGAACAACTATTTCATCAAAATGTGTCTGCAGTTTCAGAAATTCCTGCCACATTTCATAAACCTTTAACAAATATGACATTTATGTCCCATGAGATATCATCTAACAGAACAGTAAAACACAAAGATAAACTGAGAACCCAACAGAACTCTGATTCACTACAGATTTTCAGTATAATTACATTTTACAGCATTAACTCTGTATATTCTTTGGAAAACATTTGTCTTGCAAGAATTTATTGGTTTGCTTTTCCATTAAAAGCCAAAAAAGTAACTTTTCTTAGAAATTGAGCAATTGGAACTTGCAAAAAAAAAATTACTATTCCCTTATAGCTGTTCCCTCGCAGATGAAAAGAAATGGAAAGAGTGAAAGTGGTGAAGATGGCATGGCATAGAAGAAACCAGAACATTATGTAAAGTGTAAAGCCCTCCTGCTTGGAATAGCTGACCATGGGAACCAATAAAAATGAGATTATGTTCTTATGGGAGGTATCTGGGGCATGATATTTGGAAAAAGCTGGGCTGGCTGCAGTTAATAAAGACTGATTACCTTGGGTTCTTCAGAAAGACCGCAGCATTTGAAGCTGTGTAATAGATGATGCAGCCAGAGTATGTCCAATACAATTCTCTCAGTTCTGTTTTACACACTATGACCTTAGTTTTACTGTGACAAATGCTCCCAAAGGGCTTAGAAGTCTGTTAAGAGAAATATTAAAGACAAATTTCTTCCTCCTGGTTGTTGTAGCATCTACATCCACTTCTTTCTTGCAAATGGGCAGCCCCTTGTGAAGTACTGTGCTCACATGCTGACACGTAGACATGAACTTTGGGTTTACCTCTTCAATGAGGGACTGACTGTGAAATGGTAATTCCTAACCAAGAGACCACATGATTTTTCCTTAATGTTTTCTATAAGTTCTTGCATTAAAAAAGCAGTATTTAATGAGGCAGGAAACAATTTCAAAAACAAATGGTTGTACGTTTCTCTTTGAGGAAGACATCTTCTAGTGGAAAAATAATTCAAGGTTTTTTTCATTATCTTTAAAACAGATAAAAACTATATCACAAAAAGGTAAAAAAGGGCACTGTCTCCCTCGGCTGTCCTAGAAATCTTATACAATGAGAATGCTCAAGACTGTCTTGAGGCTGCTATAGCTCCATCACCCTACTAAGTCTCAGCAAAGCAAAAAGAATGTACAAGCAAAGGAAGCAGCAAGTGTTTCAGTCCCATACTAGAGTCCTAGGACTAGAAAGCACAGTCTTTTGGATCCCAGGCTCTCTCACGCTTCCGAAACTGTTTCTGCCACCACAGAGGGTCCCCATCCCAAGCAAAGCCCTAGGCTTCCCATCTCACAGCCTCCCCACTCTCGTGGCAGACCTCCTCTGAGCATTTCCCAATTTTTTCTACCTCTCAAGGACCCATCTCTCTTTCCAAGTCATTCTATCCCCAAACTGTTCACACCTCAGCCTACCACTCTCCCATGTCTCAAACATGTCTTCACTCTTGTCAAATCTTACCTCCTCCATCTTATTCCCTCTCACAGAAGAGCTGGTGCCCAATATAACGGACCATTTTTGGGATGCCAGCTTTGACCTATTAAAACACATGGCCCAGGAAATTAATTAGACCAGCCTGACATGCCTGGTTCTTCAGAAATCCAGGTAGCTGTTATTCATCTTCATATAGTCTTATGTTCACAGTCCTAAATATTACTTCCATGATTATTTATTCCATAATTTATGCAGTGATTAAAATTACATAGAAAGATTTATAATTCCCTAGCTACTCTTTCCCTAAGGCATGGACTGTACTTACCCTTTCCCTATCATCCCTGAACTCCCAGGGTTAACTGCTAATAGTTCTGTGACTGCTCTATAGATTACCAGACCTGTCATTTTTCAGTCACACCATTTCACCAGCTTAAACGAGTAACTAGGACCTCTGATAAACTGGAGAGTATAGGTGGCTTCTGGCACAAACAGCTAGGTTTAGCTGGCATTGAATTCCTCATTAACTAAAACCAGCTTCCTAGTCAATGCATACAACAATTTCAGGGGTCAAGAATTAATTAGCAGCTTCTTAAAAGCTAATAAGCCAAAATAAAATTTGGATAAGCTTGGTAGTAGGAGGACATGATCTTTGATTTTTTCCCAGGTGAATGTAGGAAGAAATCATTGGATTTAGAAAAGCTTCTTCTGCTATCCCTATTTGTATTGCACCAGGTAGATGGGAATCTACAACAGTTCCAGACCCACATATTGAACTCTGGACAATACAGCAACTACGGGGAAGCAAATATCACAGATAAGGTACGTTATTGCTCCACAGGACAAAGCACTTCATTCTTGGGTTTGGTAATTCAGAAGGCAGTAGATTGCCTACACCTACCTAGGAATCTTCACCTGAAAGGAACTAACACTTCCAAAGAAAGCTGTGTCTCACAACCCTGCCCAGGATAACGGGGTGGCACTTTTGGCTTTCTGGCACATCTCTAGCAATAACAAACTGCCAACTGGTAACCAGGTAAGATCTCACAGAAGGCTGGGAAGAAGAGCAAAGCCAAACTTTTAGGCTATACATATAGCAGTGACAGCTCTTGGTATTAACAGGCAGAAGTAAATTACTGTGCCAGAATAATTTTGGGCACAAGCGAGCACACACTTAGTATTTTCATATTATGCTAGTATCCTCTTGTATTTCTTTTATCTGTAGCAAACCTAAAGATGTAGACTGCATTGTAAGTATACAGTTTCAGACTTTTTTTCCCTGTAATCACAGCTGGATTCTTAATAATAACAACAACTAATTTTGTAGCTGCTATCTCATATATCTGCATAATTTTGTTCTATTTTCAGATGTTTTTCTATCCTTAGGCTAATACTAGCTAAGGTAGAGCACTTTCCTAATAACATTGCAAGCTGAGCTTAAGGAGGCCAAAGATGAAAGGAATTTTTCTGATGCACACTTTAATATAATAAATGGTAGTTAAGTGCAACAGTGCATCACTAGAATCATAATTAGCTGGCAATATTCACTCTCATTCATTGTTGCATGCAGTATTACAGACAAGATTTTAATGTAAGCAGACACCTTCTCAAAAAGCAAATGTTTCTACTGTAGGCTGCAGTGCCCTGCTCCTCACTAGAAAAGTGTGCAGGTAAATTACAACCAAACCAAATACCTCAAACATTAAAAATAGCTTTCCTTTGCCAAATAACATTTGCTTCAGGATGACAGTCCTGCACCAAGACACAGGTCTATCTGCATTGTTGTCTTCACAAACTATCAAATGAAGTTACATTTAAATCCATTCCCCTTATTCACTCCTGCAAAGTCATCATAACAGCTTCTGTCATGAATATGTTCTCCTTAGAAACAGGTTGCATGACACCATTTTCCCTATATTATGAGGGTGGCAGAGAGAATGAGAGGCTGAAGTTTTAGTCAGTAATCTTACTCACATATAGAAAGAAATGTGTGCCAAGAAAAGAAAAAAAAAAATAGCCTTCCAAAGCAAATTAGTTTGTGTAATAGAAAGAAGGACAGAGAGAGAGAGATGGGTTACGGAAAGATTTTGCAAAAATTTTGAAAATTCCTTCCTCAGAGTTGACTAAAAAGGGACAAATCTGCCACAAAATGAAGTAATTTCTCATCTTTATCCACGGTATGTTCTAATATGATTATTAACAACCTGACCTAATATGCCTGGCTATTTATATATGTTTTGTTGAGAATTATTCTGTTAAGTTTCCTGCCCACAGACTTATTTCTAACACAGATGAATGGAGAAATTGAGAACAGAAGCCACTTAATACAGAAATAGTATCTAGATGACAGTAATGGCAATGTTATAACATGGATAGTAACTCAGGGTACATCATGTTCATGTTCTCTGTGTTACTCTGAACAATGGATGCATAAAGAAAATATGATCTCATCACTTGAGAGCATACATCAGGTTAAAGGGTGAATTTAACCAATCTCAGGTACATGATTTAGGTTTGAGATTATGAGAAGCGAGGATCTAAACCTACATCTTTTGAATCAAAGTCCACAACATAATAACAAAGAACTGATTCAGAACATTTTAACTATTTCCTAGGGGAAAACACAGCTCAATCAAAAAAAAAAATCAAAAGAAACAGTTTGGGTAAAAGAACTGATTTAGCCAAAAGGTTGGGTTGGCTTTTTTTTTTTTTTTAGATGGAGAGAAAGGGGAATGCATCTAAACAGCCCCAAATGAATCATGGCCTTTTTGCTCCATTTTTTTCCCTTTCTCTTTGCTTACAAGCAAGATATTAAGAAGCATAAAACAAAGTTTCCAGCTCTAAGAGATCTAAAATGAAATACTTATCCTTCAAAACTTTATATCTCTCCAGCTGAATTCAGGATTAATTCTGAACAGGTAAAAACAACATTCAAAATCTTTCACAGAATAGGATTTTTCACTTATAACAGTTTTCTGGCAAAGTCAATTGCTGGAGTCCTTAAAATCGTAGCCTACTCACACACTAGGGAATGGCATAATTACTGAAATAGCAAACCAGGGAGGGACTCAGCAAGAAGACATTCTTTTCACCTGGAAAGAATTAGGAAGAAACCAGCAGGTTGCTAGAAACATCACTGAGCTTTGTTTGGTTTCATTGCAGATCCCAGAACCACAGTGTTTGGCAAAGATTCAGGTAAATACCCAGGTTTTTCAAACATGTCCTCAGTCCAAGTCTTTTTGAGGGCACTTCATTGCAATGGCAAACCTGAGTCAGTGTCTTTCTTGCTGAAGTAACAAAGTTATCATTGGATCTTATGGAAAAATGAGCAACCCTTAAGGTTAAATGTGTAATAGAGTACAACTAATACTTGGGGTTTTGTTTTTGGGGTTTTTTTTTGTTTGTTTTTTTTTTTTTTTTTTTTTTTTACTTACAGATTTCCTCTTGCAGCAGAGCAGGTGGAATAACAAAGACACAGTAAGAAGTTTGGAGAGTCACTACAGAATTTGTTCCCTGCTTGAAGAAGAGACAAGAAGGGGAGTGCAGAAATGATGTGACAGCCTCACCTTCCCTAGTACCAGTTACTTGATTCCACAGGAACAAAAGGGTTAAATTTTAAGAAGCAGAGGCCTGACACAACTGATCTGTTTTGGAAGCTCTTCCACATCTTATATGTAGTAATGTAAAAAGCCCAGACACAACTTCTTTAGGATCTTGCTTTAAACATTATCTTTGTCACATACAATAAAAGAGCACCGTTCAATGTATTGTAGAAGAATGAAGAGATATGTATGTTTGACCTTTCCCTGTAAGCATTATATGAGTGTTTTATAAGGTAAGGTAAAATACCTTCAAAGTCACTGGCTGCTCAGTATAAAAAAAAGTATAAACCAGTCACCTTCTGATACTCTGAAAGTCTGAGTCTATTTGAATGAAATCAGAGGTATTTGGTGATTGAGATTGCAGTACTGAAAGGCTAAGATGAATTAAGAGGGAATGTGGAAAGAATCAAACGTGCAAGGCCAAAATCCATTACAGCCAATGACTGTATTTACCTCAGTGAATAATTTTCCTCATAAACTATTGATTTTTGAAGCCTTCACCAAAAGCAGTTCCCTTTTAAGTATAATTTGAAAGCTATGATAAAATATGATATACTGTTGTCAATTATATTCATTTGCATAGCATTCACCCCAGCTGAGGAGGGAAGATCTTTTTATTAACAGCTGTAAGAATTCAAAGTAAGATCCTGAGTAAGGCAAAGCTTTAAAAAAAGTAACAAAAGAAAGGATCAAATCATTGTCATTTCCACTTCACAGATAAAACCTAGAAACAGCACCCCACAGGATGGTAACTACCATACCATGTAAACTAACGAACTTACAAGTACCAGAGGATCTGGGTCCTGTAAATGTGATCCATGATCTGTTCTGAAGTTAAGCCACAGATTTAGCCATTTAAGTGATATAGCTATATAGAACCACACTACATCCCTTATCCAGTCTTAGAGCTGAAGACATTAACCTCTCCAAATACCATAGCAAAATCCAATGGGTATCATGAATCATAATTCTCAATTGAGTTTATTACTTTATTAACATAAACTCAATCTGATTACAATTTATATTACCTGCTGTGAGCCAGTGCACCCTAAAAATGTACAGACTCTGTTCAGTTGCTGCAAAAGTTCTCACTAGTTACCAACTAGCTATTGTCCACTGCTTATAAATAGTTACCTGGCCAAAATTCAGCGCCTTCTTTTCAGCAAAAAAAAATTGAAGACAACAACAGAATTAATTTCAGCCTAGCTCAGGACATTACATTGCCATTTTAAAAAATTTGTAGCCAAGATCTAATAAGATTACTTGTTTTGTTTTTTTAAAGGTACTATTTAAAGAACAGTACCTAATCACAGAGGGAATGATAGTATTTGGCCACTACCTGGATCATCTAACTGTTCTTTCAAGCGTTATCACACCTAAGTACAATCAAACTCAAAAGTCTTCAGAGATGTACTGCTGAAGACACTAATAAGTAATTTAAAAATCTACCCTGAAATGTTTCTGGTTTAGGTTTGTCACATGATACTGTGATAATCTTTATATTTCTACATGTTAAATGTACTGTCTTATAAATGGCGAGTTGTTTGAGAATGGCTTTCAGGTCCTGTAAGTTCCTAGTTCTATGGACTTGCATCCCTTGAAGCTTGCTATAATTCCTGCCTTGCCTCAATCACATGGCTCTACTTTCTGGAAGAGCCTGCACTCAGCTAATGCTCATTATTGTAGGATTCACAATGTCATATGTTATTTCTGAGAAGACCCACTCTCTTCTAAAGTAGAAAACATTGTGACAGATTTTTTTCTTATTGAGAAACTATTAATGCTTGCTTACTTGGCAAGATATCTTGCAGAGTTTTAGAAAAGATTTTTTTTCAGTGTTTGTATTTTCAACATATGATATGTTTTATGCAAGATTTTTAGTCCCAGGAGAACTCTGGTGCCTTTAAAGACTTATTACAGGAAGAACTAAATTATTTTTGTTGGAGTGGAACTGAAGGACATTTAGTAGCTGCTTATTGCTTCTAGAAAAATAGAAAAAAAAATTCCTGACCTGAAGAATTTACTGTTGCAGTAACTCCAAACTCATCAGTTCATAGAAAAATATCCTAATTCTGCTGTGTGTTTTAAGGATCATCATTGCATACTTAAGCAGATTCAACAACTCCAATGGGTCATTGTGACACAGCATAGTGGTGTCATCACTGTGTATTACACCATGATGGGAAGTTGTTCGTTTTGAGGTAGTATAATAACGAGGACACATCACAAGGCCATTTCATGGTTTTGTCTTACTACACACGCAGATGAACACAGCAGTTCAAAAGTCCCTTTCCAGTGCTAAGTCTAACATGCAAAGTCTTGGTCAGATATTCCTATTTTCAAGAAAGAAAAAAGAGCAGAGGAACAGGGCATACGTTGTAGCGACAGAAAGGACTACTACCGTAAATTGACTTGATCATTATTCCAAGGGAAGCCCCTTATTTCTGATTGAGCTGACTTTTCAAAAAGACCTCTTATCCTTATATAGGGCCCTGAAGTGATGAAAAACTTACCATACTTGTGAATAAGTTGTCCTAGCAACCACTTAGACTTTATTTCTAGATTAAGTCTATCTTCAAATTCCAGCCACTAAATTATTTTACATCTTTACCCCTTTCTATCATGTCTTCTCTCCATACAGGTTTTTCTAAGAGATAGTTAAACTCATCTCTTAATTTCCTTCCAAATAACCCAAAGCCCTTGAGCTTTTTAATTTCTCATTTGTAAGGTGCCTTTTCCATATCTTAAATCACTGCTATTGCTGAAGTTGTCCAAACTTACTGAGCTTTTTAAATGAATTCCCTCCACATTGCCACTGCTCTTCTCATGAATGCCATATACAGAGGAAAGAACATCTATTTACTTCAAATTAAAATCCTTTTTCTCAATAATCTTCAGTGATGCTCTGATGAGCTCCATAAGGTTATAAGGACAGCTAGAGAAAAAAGAAAAAAAAAAGAAGCGGCAGAAACAATCAGGGATTACACAAAACTGAGCAGCTGTTGTGAAGGTCAGAAAACATCTGCAAAATAGCATGTGTGGGCTGCTTGGCAGTGGGGAAGTAGTTCCCATGGTAGGAGCACAGAGAACAACTGGGCAGTAGAGCAGTCCCGTACTAGTAGTTCTCCCACGAAAAAATGTTTAGGTGGCAGGAAAAGAAACTGAAGATGTTGGTATGGGGACAGGAAATAGTTGTAGCCTTGGTGAAAAGTTATGTCCAGGTATCTAAGACCCCACAATTATAAAGCAGAAGTACAAGAACCTAAGCCTATAAAATTGTTTTCTTCCAGAAAAATCTGCCCATCCATTACTGTAGAGCTGATAGAGAAAAGGTTTGGCTTCCAAGGAATTGCTCTTCTGGCAGCTAGAGAAATACAAAGGTGAGCAGGGATAAAATATAAGAAATACACCAACCTAAGAATGGTAAATAGTTCTAATAGCCAAATGTATAGAGCAGTGACTGGAAAGACAGATAGGAAAAGATGAATATACATACATCCATATATCAGTAAACTTCTCATAGGGCATAAGTACTTGTGCACATTTGGAGAGAGCATAAAAACTTGATGGGTACAGGATTAAAGAGTCTCTCAAGAAAATATATTCACTGGGAAACATTCATGCAGCTTCTAAAGATCTAGTGCTTACTACAGGAAGGAATATTGAAGCGTGTTTTAAGCATGATCTAAAATGAAATATTTGAGAGGATTTTATGAAGAGAGCACATTACCAGGGACTTGATGACAGCAAAGCTCTAAATTCCCCTGATGACAGCAAAGCTCTGAATTCTCCTTTGGCAACAAAACCAGGTCGTGAAGTCTTTTCATTTTGATCACCACTGAGACCATTTTTCTGCTACCCAGGTGTCCTCCACACAAGGTCCAAGCAAGCAAGTCTTTTACAACCTTTTTGTCCTGACTATGGTGCTTTAGGACAGAGGTGCAACAGGCAATTCAAAAGAAAAAGTCATTTTGTTAATAAATAACCCGGGAACCCCTTTAAGCAAATTTCCTGTCTGGTTCTGCAATTTGCTCAACATTTGTCAAGAGGACAACAGATCTTTTTTCCATACAGCATTTAATCTGCTGTAGCTATACTGAATCTGCAAAACTTGGATGTGGCAGGCTCTTTTTTTCCACAGACAAGCCTTCATTTACTCCACATACACGGAAAAATGAACCACTCGGCTTCCATGTTTTTGCACCTTGTAGATAGAAAGCAGCAGGGAGCTGACTTTAGCATAAATGTACCTTTCAGGTCAGGCACGGACATGCAAAGCGAAGTAGAGGAAAAGGGGAACTTCTGAGGTTGGTGCATCCAATCACTGGCTGTGGTTCAGTACCTTCAGATTCTGGCTTTGATAGCTCAAGTGCATCTAAACAGCTCAAAAATCCTTGCATACCTCAAGGACAATCAGGCTCTTCTGCCACGTATAGCTAATGGACATGGTTTATGATCTGTAAGTAAATGCATCTATCTCCTTTCAGCACTATTATTTCACTGGTTCACCTCAGTGACATGATACAGGGACCTTCAGGGACTGTTCAGGAATCACTTTGATTTCTTCAAATACACTGTTTGACAAAGCAGAACCACATTTCTCGGTGACCATTGTTTCTCTCCCTTTTATTGACATACTGAGAGTGAGGAAAAAGGAATGAAATGCTTAAAATACTAAACTCAAGTTCACAGTGACCTGTATTCTTTCTTAAATGAGACTTATATCATAGAAAACCAACAGCATCCCAAATGAAACCAAGAAGGGTCAATGCAGAATAAATAGGAATTTTCTCTGTGATTCTTGGTTTGATACCTTCTAGTTTAACTCAACAACATAATTCATATATTGATTTAACAAAATCACATTTTATAGATTTGCATCAAATGAAACTGAGCTGTGCTTCTTTTTTCCTGTATTGTTTTGGTGTGACCCTGGAACTATCATTCTCCCACCCCTAGAAAGAAAATAGGGTAGAAGCAAAAAATACATCTACTTGACTCCAAAAAAAAGGGGTGGGATGGGGGGTGGAAGACAAGTAAGGATAATAGAAAGAGACATTTACAGATCATTTGTGGCCATAGGCCTTCACTCCAGGAACATCTCTCTTCTTACTCCCACTTTTTTGTGGTCTCAACCAGACTCACTTTTGAAGTCTTGAAAGCAAAGGTAACACTTTCAACTAATAATACACTGAGCATTTCTTCTTGCCTGCTGCTGGTAGAGGGATTTTCACTTTCCTTTGACCACTCAGTTCATCTCCTTTTGGATTTCAAACAGGTCTTGACTATTCTTCTCCCAGTTCATCTATGGTAACTTCCAGTTTGCAAGTGCTATAAGACCTCAAGGCTAACATGGTGGAAAAGATTACTGGTTACCAGATGAGAGATTACATCCAGAAGTAACAACGTGTTAAAATGAATGAAAGAATAGATGAATCTTATGTTATAAATATGTCTGTGAGCTTGGGATGTTGCCTACTGTATACAGTGGCAGTTACATTTTTCTCTTGATTACAAACCCATGAGAATATTAGTTACAGACTAAAAAAAAAAGAGGTAACAAACATTACTCTGAGATAGTGCAAAGGACTTGCCACAAAAGAGACTTAGGAGATTACTGACCAAGGGAACTGTCTGGTTTTGTCTGTGTCCAATATGTCCAGGAAACAAGAATTTATCTACAGTTTTTGACTAAAAAACCCAACAAAAACCACAAAACAAAATCAAACAAGATTGCATCAAAAATATTCCTAACCTCCATCTCTGCAGACTTCTCATTCAAGCAGCGGAACGACAAACATTTACAAACTCACAAAAACCAACAGACCAAAACCCTGGTAGTTGTCAGGCGTGAATGGCATCTGCACTGGGGCAGTCCTGAGCAGAAAGGACACTGGTCCCTCCCTGCTGCTTACCAGCAGTGAACGAATTACGGGCTGCTTCACACCTGTGTTGGACAGTGAAAGCTTGCTCTGACAATATTGATGCGTATCAGATAGCATTAGTTATATCCAGCAATGAATAGAACTGCTAGCAGGGGCTTCATATAACACAATTTTACAGACGATGCATACGATCATAACTGCTTATGATCATAAGACATTTCTCTATTCTTGGACTTTTACCTTATGAGTTGGGATGCTCGACAAAATGCCCTGTTTTACTAGCCTCTGTTATACATAAATAAATATGTTTTTTTCCTGAGAATTTCAGTGTTTTTTAAATATATTTCAATTTTTTTAATGGTGCCTCTTTGAAGCTAAGAAAAGTACTATATGTCCAACAAACTGAAAAGTCATAAAAGCAACAACAAAATATTTTTAAGCAGATAGTTTTGACAGAGAGAATGCATCTGTAGATTCAAGAAATAAAATGTTTTATCAACAAAACTGATTTGGCACAGGGTACACCATAAACTGGTGAGGACTTGTGTTCACAGAAATCTCTTTCACCAAACCATGTATCCTGTTTTTTATATGCCAGTTTATCAAAAATAACACATAGGCTTGCCCTGCTGCAAAGGAGACAAGATGCGGATATGAGAAATAAAGCAGTTGAATGTGAAGAAAAGTAGGAGAAATAGAGAAGGTGACAAGGTTCAAATGCTTAGAAAATAAAAGAGCACAAGAACAAGGAAATATTTCCAAGGCACAGAAAAGATTGTCCTGTTTCTTATGCTGGATAAGGACATACTTTCTCAGGAAGAAGCAAAGACTGACCAACAGTTAGCTCACTTGCTCAGGCCGGATAGGTGGGTACTCAACAGGAGCTGTGTCACTATCAAGCTCCAAGGAGCAACATAATCAGCCATTGTCTCTAGAGGTAACTGTTCTCCTGCTTCTCTAGCTTATTTCATTATAAACAGTTAAAACAGAGCAACATCTCTCAATCTTCTGAATTCTGAGGATTTCAGAATCTCTTCTTTTCCCTACCTAAAAACCTTGCCTGCCTTTTACTGGGCAGAAGGGGAATGGCAAGCTGGTCATAGCTGCTGCCTCCTACCTGCCAGAGCTGACACTGCTCCATCACCTTGAGGTTAAAAAACAAGGAAAAGAAATAGGGAAGGTTTTACTACTCTCCATTAAAGTGCTTATTTCTCTTGCTGCATTGTGAATAAGTGAGCTCATTTAGAAATTAGTCACTATAGCAGACAGAGTGTGAGGAAAAAGGCACATAAAAGCTTTGAATTTAGTAAAGAAATGAACAGAGCTGGACCCAGTTGGAGGTCTGAGCACCAACCATTCTTCAAGATGATGACCACAGTCATCTGGACAAATAGTGCTAACAGATTAGGGACACAAACTTTTATGAAAATGCTTTGGAATTCTCATTTTAAACATGAGCCCAAACCAAAATTCTAACTTTCATCACTTAAGAGAGAATAATACAATACCTCAGCCAGTATGACTACATGAGAGCACTACAGGAGCTCTACCTGAGCCCAGCACAAAATAGTCCCTCACAGATGTTATCAGGTTTTTCTTGCCAGCTTGCATCTATTTAGATAAGTGATCTGTGGCCATTACAAGTAGCAGGTCAGTAGGTTCAAAGCCATATAGACATATCAGGCCTCTGTGTTTTGAGAGAACAAGGGACACTTTAAAGAGGAAATAAGTGGTAATTTATAGATCTTTTCCTAGGGAGTAAAAATCAGTTCATGCTGTAGTTTGTCGGTGCATAGGTGCTTGATCAGAAATAATTCTTTTAGAAGATGAAGGATTTCACTGCAACCAAGTGAGAGTGATGTTGGAGTTGTTTTGTAGCAATGGTGCTTACGCTGCAGGCTCCAGGGAGAGAGCAGTCAGCATTAACCCATTGCCATGCAAAGTACAGCCTGGCAAAATAACACCTGAGCAAGGGAAAAGCATCCCACATGTCTCTGCTAAATAGTACTCGGGAATTGCTGACCTGTCTCAGGACAGTTTCCTGCCTGAGCTCTATACATATCCTACCAAATTTAGAGAATAATGTTACATGAAAAACAATAAAAATAAATAGAATAGGAGAAGCATCAGCAGTAAACAGTGAGGCCAATGCCATATACTTCTTGCTATATTAAGCATGTTAAAGGCTGAAGTAGAACTCATTGCTTTCATTGACTTCAATGAGTTTTTCATCAGCCCTTTATTGCAAACGGTTTAAAATGACAAGGAAATCATAGAAGCAGTGACATTATATAATTGTGTTTAGAGTTAGGATATGGCTTGTAAATATCTTGTATGGCTTTTTGTAAATATCTAATTGAATTAAGAAGCTGAATAAGCTTGGACCATTATCTATAAATTATAAATATTCTGCCAGAGAAGTTGACAGTGATGATGTGACCCTGGCAACAAGAAAATCAAGGCCATATTAGATGCTATTCACAGGCAGTCTTGTATTGGGGATTAGGGGTATAAATCAGCATAGGTTCACTGATATCTAGAAAATAGGGCTGATTAACACCAGCTGAGGACTTGGCTTACAGTAACAAGTATTCATACTGGTCACTCATGGTCTCATGCTTCTCCCAACATCATCAGCAGCAAAATTACACCTTTATAGGGGGGCATTATTAAACCCGGAGTCCTAAAAGTCTTCCTTAGGTATAGAGCAGGAAACATGTACGCCTGGCTTTTTTCTGACATTTATGATGTTTTTATTGGTCTTTTACAAAAAAAGTAGAGTGGCAAAAATGACTCCTGATAGACAATTCAACAGGGCCTGAAAGCCAGAACCTTGGTTCATATAACTGCACTGAAGTTAACTAAATTACACTGTTAGACATAAGACAGAAGGATGTGCTGTAACATTCAGTGTCAAAACTGCTTGCAGACAAAGTATGTCAATTTCTCAAAATGATAGAATAAGGAAGAGAAAGAAAAAATAACAATTAATAAATCATAGTATAAACACTACACTCCATCTTACAACCATGCAGGACTTGTAAAATTGTTACCTCCAATTAGTTAATTTGGGAAAGGCAACTTATTAAGTATACAGGCTGACTCAACACAGATTTTGTTTTGCTTTGATTCTGATGGCTTAAATTTGACTAGATAAAATACTTGAGTACAAATACAAGATAAAGGACATGAAGTCTAATTCCTTACTATTGTAGAATATATATATACACTACATCAGCCCTATTGTATCACTGTATTCATATATTTTATAAATTGTGTATCTAATAATTATGCTTCTTAGACCGACAGTTTCTGCTAGGAGGCTGACCCACATATCACTCCTAGGATGACTGCAATTCTCAACTGTCAGCTTATTCCTGATCCATTTATGGTCAATTGTTCCAGCCTCCCTGTGCCTTAAATTGCTTCTCTCATATTTACCCCCCCCAGAGAATACTCATATCCCTTCTCAGACTTAATTTTGTCAGAGTACACATTAAGCGCCTTCACTCTTTTTGTGCATGATGGGCTCTTCATTTGCCTGATTCATCCTCTCAGCCCTCTTTGCATCTGTTCTGACATATTGGTGGCTCCCAGTCAAATGATGTTCAACAAATGCACTGGGATTTTTCTTCTGGCTGTCATCTCCACTTGGTGCCACCTGAACTAGTAATGAAAATTCTGCTCATAAACCCCCCTGTGCATGACCCTGTAACTCTGCTCTATTCCTATTACTTCAGTCTTCAAGGTCATCCAGTTCTTCTGGTATAGTAATTCAGTCGTCTTCTATATTGATAACGTCTCCAACTTTGTGAGATCAGCAAATTTATTTAAAACACTTCTACACTTTGTGCCAAGTTTATTAATAGAAGTATTAAGCAATGCTGATACTTGAGGAATTCAATAGTAATCGCCCTTCAGTCCAACAGTCTCCTTTCCAGATCAACCCACTGTTATTTCTCTTTTAGCCATGACTGATTTCTGCCTCTTCCAGTTTTAATAACTATCCTTGTATCATTTGTTTCAAACACTTTAGATCTAATTCTCTGTACTTCAGTAAAGAACTCCATGTGTCTAAAGTTTATCAGAGGAAAAAAATACCTTAATTTCTGATCGTTTATCTTTGGTAAATCTTTACTGCATGCACTCGCCAGACTTTTAATCTCCAAAAATTGTTCTGCTGTCTTTCATGCAAGCACAGTCCTTTTTTTTGTTTTAAGAATGAAGGACCCACTTTACACCTACAGTAGTGTACATGGAGTCCTCATTTTGCAGTTGTTTGGGAGACAGCACTTTTCTTTCTTTCCTTTTATTTATTTACTTAGTGCCTTACCAGTTCAGTGAGGTCCAGAATACATTCATTTACAAGTCACAAATCCCAAAACAGACCCTACAAACAAATCGTTATGCAACACAGACAGGCAAATGCCCTTGCCATGCTGGAACACAGACTCTTTCCTTTCCTGCCAAACATGACTCTGCATCAGCTCTGGCTTCTTACATTGCATCTTCCAGCCTTTTTGCTAGCTTAGAAGAAACAGGAGGACATAGGAGTTGGAAAAGCAGAGAGAAAGACATTTTACCCTCCACAGTATGATAGACTTGGATACATAAAAATTATACAAAGCCTAGCTTAGTACTGGATCTAAGTTGGCACAAACCAGGATTTCCCCAAACTTCCAGATAACCAACAATGCCAGAGATGCAGGACAGGAAAAACTGAGGTATTACCATTCACTTCAGGAAATAGAAGTGCAAATCTGTAATGGACACAACTATATGTGTGAGTTGCTATTGTTTCCTATAAACTCATATAATTCTACCTGCCTGAAAGGTCACTGTCTGCTTTCCCAATGGATTTATACATAATCCAACTGGATAAGACAAAAGGCTTTCTCATCGATTCTTTCAAATCTGACCAACTGTTCTCATGAAGATGAAAAATAAATGTATTAGGGCATTAATAGAATCAAGAAAAATGATGCATGATTTTCTGAACTAGGGAGTATGCTCTGCGCATGCTAACAGTGCTCAATTGCATTGCTGTCGAGGGTGTTTCAACATTGTATTTGCTATAGCAACCCCTGAAGATGCTCTTCCTGCCAGTAAAAGTTAGTGCTGTGCTTAGAATAATAATTGCTTAATAATGCCAAAGCAGTGCAGGAGACTAACATCTTAGATAGGTATGAGCTAAATAAAAATTACACAAACAAAAACAGGGGTGAAAAGAAACCAGTTAGTTCAGGAACCCATCCAGGCAACAAGACATTGCACTATCAACTAACAAAATGCAAGCTGAAAGACATACATCTTCAAAATCATGACAATCTTTCCTTCGTACGAACTATGCAACTATTACTGAGGGCTCCTTGCTTTATGACTGAACCCTTCCACAAAATATCCTTTGCGCTAGTTGTTCTCTAGGCTCACAATATCAGCATTTTTCTGAAAGAATCCTTACTCTCCCTACCACCCAGCACAGCTGCATAACAGGAATATTGCACAGGTCAGCCAAAGACATTTTAAAGCAATGTTGTTTAGATGCTATGGTGTCTACAACATAGATGGTCATCTTAACATGCTTGTATTATTGATAGAGCCTTTACTAGTTCTTCCAGTCACAGTGCCACAATGGGGAATACTGACAGGGAAAAAGTGAGCTGTTGCTCACAACAGCTGCTGAAAACAAATAGAAAGCTAAACTGAGTATTCAGAGGTTGACAGGAAATGCAAGATAGCAGAAATTGCCATAGTACATCCCCCAATACACACATGTTTTGCAGAAGCTTGACTCCCAAGAGTAATTCACAGTCATGCAAACACTCTTATTGACTCTGAGAAGGATAACTTTATTGTGCAATCGACCCAAACTAAGAAATTCTGCATCATCTCGTGGTTCTGGATCATTCATTGTAGAAATGGTTCGTTCTTCTATACCATTTTTCAGGTTTAGGACCAAAAGTCATTAATAATGTTGCATTTTAAACAGGGTACATAATTTCTCCCCAAACCTATTTTCAGTAATACAGCAATTCTGATTTTAACATTCATTTTAAATGAGTTTTAATTGTCTTGTGGTCTTAACGGTTGGATAACTGCTGGACAGTCTGCGGCAATTAAGACTCCATCCTCCAAAAAACCCACATAGGCTGGAAACTGGTTTTGCAGGGCCCTACAGGACCATGCCTTGGGCTGAAAATCATTATGGAATAGCCTCAGAGCCTGATTTGCTGCTTGCCTGTACAGCTCTGGGGTGACTTTGCTATTAAGACCATTTGGAAGGTAAACCCCACCTGCACTCTCAAACTATCCTTGAGCACATTCACAACCCGCCTGACCTAATGCAACTCCACACCTGTCCTGGCCACTTGCATCCAGCCCTTCTGCCCCTAGGTCAGTGTTACACAAACAACTTCAGGGAACATTCTTGGTGAGTCCTTATATCTTCTGTCACAAGAACAGCTAAGGCAGGAGACAGGCCGGGTTTCGGTTGTTTTGCAGAAGTTTTTCATCAAGCTTCAATTTAAACCCAAGAAACATAGAACGTAGCAAAGACAGTAACAATACGATACCTGCAACTGGAACGTAAAACAATCAGTAGAGCAGAGTCCTAGAAAGAATTTGTCATCTCCATCTGTCTGCATTGCTGGTCTTGTACAAGGAGCACCAGCTTTGACAGGGAAGAATATCTAGGTACTCTGTATTTCTACAATATAAAGCAGAAGACAAACTTGGCACATGACTGGTTTATGTAATTCCAGTAGCAATTGCACAGCAAGTCTAATTACTGCAAGGCTATTCTAATTAATCTAATGATTTTACAGTACATCTGATTATGACAAAAATGATTGTAAGTGTTGCAGTAGTGTGGCAGATCAATGTTGCACTGCATAGTAAAGAAAGAAAACGTACAGATTTTGCAATGAGGCAGGAAGGAAAGAGATACTGTCACCTGACATCGTAGTCAGCTTGCTACTGGTAGCAAGACTTGCTGGCCAAGAGTATTAGCAATATTCCCCCTCATCATCCTAGTCACACTCTTGATCTGGTGAGGCGGGAACCAGATTAGGAAACCATTCTGTCTGAGGAAAAAAAAAGTAGTCTGTATGTGGCTGAGGAATCATCAACAACAAGCAGGAAAAGGAGAAAAACACTTCAGCTGCAACTGCCCTGCAAGGTACGTTCCTATGGCTGTAGCCTCAAAGAGATCGAGTGCAAAGAAGAGAGGGGAACTCGTCTGAAAGTCTCAGCATGATTGGGCCAGAGCTGCCAGGGAAATTAAAAAACCTGTAATGAAATCATTTGCACATTTTTTCTTCTTCACAGTAGAGGAGCACATCAAAGTTTGTAAATTGAAGAGAAGGAAAAGGCCAGTATGAAAATCACGAGGCACAAATTTATCACACAGAGGTCTGGAGAGTCAGATGTAGTTTTTAAAACATTAATGAATTTGCCCTTTCTTCATCACCTCTCTTACACCCACTTTTACCTCCTGTTCTCACATTTCAGATGCAACTTTGAGATTCCTTGCAGCACAACAGAGATGAAAGACTGAAGTTGTGCCCCAGACAACAGAACCAGGAAAAACATGTTCTGCTCAAGGGCTTTAAAATGGATATTGGTAGGTATCACACTTGTTTTTATAGTCATTGTCATGCATTTGTACTATGAGATCCTCTAAAGTAATTGCCTGAAATCAAGGCCCATTGTATAAGCATTTTAAAGCATGAAATAAGCCATAACACTTGTATAAAACCTCACAAGTCTGAACAGATAGAGGATGCAGGGGAAAGGAAAGCATAGGGTCTTACTAAACTTCAGTGCCAGAACTGGCAGAAATCCGGGTTTCTGAAGCGCCACTGCAACACACTACTCACTACTAGGAAAACCACAAGCAGGTCACACAAGCACTAAGTATTACTTGTGGTAACAGTTTAAGTATATAAAAGTTGATGTTTGAAGGGCAGTATTTTGTTATGGTAGATAACAGTTTCTCACCTACCATGAGGTACTGGAACATAACAATATTGAAAGCATGTGAAAAGTTGTGAGAAAACAATATTGAGAAAATATAGATTTCAGGGTATCCAATGTTTCCAGCCCTCTCTCCTCCTGTGAACTGAAAATGTTTCAGGTAGAAAAGTTTAATTCATGTCCATTCATTTTATGTTTTCATCCTTTAGATATCATTTATTCTTCTTTTAAGTTCAATTGCCTCCCCCCTTCCAAATTATTTTTTATGCTAATACAATTGTAGCATCCATTAGATTATTCTGTAGTAGCTTACAGATTTTGTTACCATTTCCTTTTTCCTGTGTCTCTTAGTAATTCCGACAGCTTTTAACAGATCTTTTCTGCTCCAAACATACAAATTTCAGGTTGATATGATGTTGTGCTTGCAGAAGGTAAATCTTAATTGCTGTTACCCCCTACAGCTATTAATAAGTTTAGGTCAGTGACAAGACTTGGACCTTTGGAAAAAACCCAACTGAAAGTCAGCCTATATGGGCACAAGAGCTTCTGTGTTTGTCATGTATTACTTTTAAGAACACTAAGCAATATCTCCCAGAGTAATATGACCTGTAGTAATATAGATTTTCTTCCTAACCATCAAGGAAAAATATTTATAGGAACATTTTTTCAGTTCCATAGAAAGTAACAAATGTTCTTCAAAATGTTTGCTTGCAGTCCTGAAAGAGCTTTAATCAATAAGGATCTGAGCTCCTGCAATACCCTGTTATTTCTGATGCAAAACCAGGCAACGGTGCCTTTGATATAAAGCATCATGTTTTTTTCCTTTGCCTGTATTCTGCTCTTTGATTTTTACGTTCAGGCTATCTTACTCATCTCACCCAATTTCAGTAGTGTCAGCCATGACTTATGTTTTTGGGGACTTGGCATTCTCCAGCCTATCTACCAATAAACCCGCAAATATATATATATATATAAGCTCTCCATATGTCTCTGTGTGCTTAGACTTATCAAATGTGTATGCCTGGATGCCACATTATACACTAAATTGTTCTTATCAGAATTTCTATGTATTATGTTTCCTCTTCAAAGTGCATTTCTTGCTAGTTGCAGGTCTACTGGAGCAGGAAGAAAGTAACAAGGGTACAAAAAGCAAAAGAATTACTAAAGATATCCATCTTGGATTTAAAGGTCAACACTGTAGGCATGTGAAAACAAGGGATGACACCAACTTATTAGTTCCCACTTCTTCTGACCTGTGTCTGATTTTGTGTGTGCTATCTTAGGGCATGGCTTAAGTTGTAATCATTTATCAAGTATAGCTAGTCTTGAAAGGAAGCAGGTTAGCAAAAACACTAGTTATACCTGTGAAAATTTGGTATGGGTGTTGCTTTTTATCAAATCTTTTTGTTAGGTTGAAGATTTCAATAAGCATTTGATTTTTATTCATATATATATATTTTTTTTTAACTAAAGTTATAACTAACTTGTAGAAATATGCAACTGCTGTCTTCTGCCCTATGCAAACTTAAGCACATTCAGAGCCAGGAAACCTTGTGTTAATGATCCAAATAGATGCTTGGTGGGGCTGCTAAATCCAGCAAACAGGTGAATACTTGTGTTCTTTTAAGATGATAATTCGGCAAAGAGCGTGTTTCTTGGGACAAGCAGCATGGGTGTACTTAGCCTAGGAGAAGAATAGATGCCTTTTCTTGCGAGGCACAGAACAGACACTAAGAAGAGCTGGAGAACCTTCTTTCTATGGGTTTAACTGGATCCTGAAGAGGAGATAAAAGGTCCCTAAAAGTAGTTTCTGTACCAGAGCTCTTGCCCAGTACTAACTTCAGGAGGTGGGAAGTGATCTCCAGCAAGGACATCTGGCTCCTTATTCATACTTTGTGACCCGGACTTAAAGTGAAGTATTTCTTGCTATCAGAAAACCTATGGAGTCTATTTTTTAATTGAATCAACAGTGAAAACTAGCTTAGTACTTGAGTGTCATATACCCACGCTCCCTGGAACTCCTCATGTGAGTTCTGCCAGGGTAAATTCAGTCCTGTGTCCTTGGGAGAGACACACCAAACCTTGTGCAGCTTACACAGAAGCCACAGAGCCACGCTCCACCACTAAACAGAGCTTCACAAAATGCCCAGCAGCAGAAGAAAAAAGCACACATTAAAACCACAGAAAAAATGAGAGAGTATTGTCAGCTTCTGTTTTCACTGTGCCTTTGTTAGGCAGAGAAATACTGAGTCCATCCATTGCAAGAGACTGAGGAAAGAGAAGAGGTTACCACGTGCATAACCTTTGATAACAGAATATGCACATAGTCCCTTATCCAGGACAAAAAAAATAAAAGCTATTTCCTTCTGTCTGTATTGTTTCAAACAGGTCCTAGTTTTAGCATCCCTAAACATCAGGTCCTCCTACTGTGAGGAAACACAAGATGAGCTGGGAGGAAGACTACAAGAGGTGTATGAAAGGACAAGGATGGTACGCTAACATTCACTGGGATGGAAACATGTTTGCTCATACGTTGTCTGGGATCTAGTCTCCACCTCAGAGGTGGTTACATTTTTGTAATGGTGAAAAGGTCTGTACTATGCTTTATTAATGGAAAACAGACGTAGCAACTTTCATCCTAATTTAATATATTAATAGTTCATAAGTGAGAGTATTGCAAAAGGAATATTGGATTTATTCTTTTATCTAGCTTTGCTCAATCTTTATCTTTTTTCCCAGAAAGGAGCTAGACAGAGAGCTGCTTTTTTTTTTTTTACCAAAGCAACTTCCTAATGAGCAGAGAAGTTCTAAAGAACCCCGCCACTTCAAAAAGGGACTTGCAAACCAGCATCTATTTATTTGAGGGAAAAAAAGATTCCACAGAAAACCGTTCCTGTTTTATTAAAGGCTGTAAAAGGCCCTCTATCATCTGGATAAGATAAGGAACAGAGAAGCCTTCAAATCTACTTTACAAATATTTCTATTTAATTTGTCCCTCCCAGAAGAAGAAAAAGAGGAAGAGTAAAATATGCATAGACTAATAAGAAAATTGTAAGTTACAAGTTCTTTAACTAAGTATAAAATAACCAATTGTTAGGCAGGAATTTATTACAACCGACCTGTATTCATGAAGTGCAATACAGTAGCCTTATCAGATGATCTCTAACACACACCAGCAATAACTAGTCTGTTAGTGCTAGCCCTTTTCTTCACATTCACTCTGTCTCCTTAGCATTATCCTCACTGCCTTCCTCATCTCCTGCCACATTTCAGCTTGACATCTATCTCTTGTTTTATCAAAGATTAGTAAGGACTTGTCTGTAGAAGTCCGAGAGACACCCACATTCCAAAACTACTGATCCATAAGAAAAATAAGCATCAAAAATAAGGCAGATGGAATTAGAGGTAGGGGCAGATCAAGAGGGCACTAGATCCATGTAGATCAGAAGCAGAACCCCTCAGCTCACAGGTAGTTTTGCAGCTTGGGGTTTTCATTTACTGAGGTATCTTTCCCCACTCAGAAGTTACTTCAGAGCCTGACTCCTCTGCAAAGACTTCAGACCACTTCATATGTTTCAAGTGTTTTTCAATCTGCCACTGTCACCAATATATGTCAAAACTTGACTTTAAAAGTTCTTGTAACAGGCATGAAAGGAAATGGAAATGGCAAACTCAAGCACACAGGTACAGTTTGTCTGCAAACAGACTTTTATAAATTTTAAAGGAAACAAGCTTTTGCTGATCCCTCATTACACTCAGAAATGTGGTTGATGTCCAAAACATTACCCTAGAACAGGGGAAGAAAAGCATACTTGCCTAAAATTATGGAGTTTCCAACTCATCAACAAACTAGAAATGCAAACAGACTTCAGTTTTCCTGTTACACCCAAGACCAGATTTTGTCAAATGGGTGACAGATTATTCAAATACACATGCAGATACGAGGACAACTGCAAAGCTGATCTGCATGCAACCAGACTAAGATGAGCCTCAGTATTCCTTTTCTACACATTTTTTTGTGTATTTTCTTTGTGCAGCTGGTTTAGAAAGGTCTTTTGGGTGAAAGTTATCAAAATTCAGTTCCTAGAACACTGTTCCTAGAATAGGAGCCTATTTCCCTCCAAACTGCTCTGAGACCTGAATGTATGTTTAGCAAAACATAGTTCAGAAGGGAGAATGCAATAGCTGCTTAGAACTGTATATAATTCCAGTTTGATATTTTGAAACTTCTGCTTGATAATCACATTGGTGCCTTTGAAAATCAGTCCACATAATTCCTTACATTTAAGGAAATAACATTTCGTATGAAACACCAAGGTTGATATTATTTCAGCTGCTTTCCAAAAAGAAAGATTTTTCAATTGGTCTTTTCCAAGAGCTTCAAAGTACTTAATGCAAATTCTGTGCCTGCCAGTCAAAAGGCAGCACTCAAAGCCTCAAGGAGCCCATCAGCAGCAGGACTTCAGGAAACTTTATCAACGCTGAGGTCAGAAGCAAAGGGCTCTAGAGACAGGAAAACAATCATTTATGTAGCCTATGGGTCTTGTTGCAGTTTACAGTGCTAGAAGAGGGAAGGCTAGGACTGCTGCTTATTCCAGACTTTTATTAGGTATTTAAGCTGACAATGAAAAGCACTAAACATTGATGGAACAGACTACCAGATGAACGGAATATAATTTCTCCATGATATCCTCAGTCATACGTGTATATATCTCCATATGCAAAGTGCCTAAACCAGTAAATGTGTACTGAGGTGAATTCATAAAATACAGTGACTACCAAGATATTGACTATACTATTTGCTTCACAGGAAATGATTCACACTGGGGTGGGGAATTAAAAAAAATATAACGCAACGATTTTTGTAGTGGAATAGCATTTCTAAAGGTACGAAAAAGCAGGGAAATTAACTTCAGAAACTCAAAATTAATACGGAAAAAAATAAGATATTTTAAAACATGATTTTATCTCCTTCCTTGTGATTTATTGATCTGTAGATCATGATTTTCAAACATTTGCAATGATACAGAGCAACCTAGAGTTCTCCAGTATTTTTTTCTGTTTTGTGTGAACTATCAATGGTTCAAAACCCCTACAATTATCTAGTTCTCTCTTAAAATCTGCCACACTCCTGACCTTTCTAGCCTCTTGTGCCAGACTTTTATGGCTGTATATACATTGTATAAACACATGACTTATTTATGCAATCAGACAAGCTCTAAAGAGGAATACAGTAAGAACAAGTGAAGTTCAGATGTTCTCTTTTAGGGAGAGTTTTCAACATTACATCACAGTAGGTAACACTTGGAGAGGAAAATTCTGAATTTCAAATTCTGAAGAACTGACAGTTGTCTAAGGTAATCCCAAATGCTTTAAGTCACAAAGCTACAGAAACATTGTTTGGAAGTAACTTCTGGAGTCCAGCCTCCCGCTTCAAACACAACTGTCTTGAAAACCTCTACGAATGGATATAACACAACTTCTCTTGATAAACTGTCTAACTGCTGCAGGAAATCATCAGGATATGAAACGAATGTTATCAAAGTTTCTCATCATCTTACAGAAGTTTCTTTTCAGTGTCCAATGCCCCAATCTTGTCCATGGTTTAGGTTCTCTGAAGCTGACCCAGGGTAAAATCTAATTTTGACACCCTTAACCAAAAAAACCCTTTTGTTTCCCCAAATAAAAATGTCCACATTTCCATGAATAAAACCTTCCATAACAACTCTGTTCATAACAAAGTGTTCACAAACCATCTGCAGACTCATACTCAGATGACACATCTAACCAATAATGGCAACTGACATTCATGTTTGAGAAGCGTCTCTTCTATTTGCAGAAATTTTTTTGAGAAAGAGGATAAAAATTAAATGAACTACACAACCACTCAAATTAGAAGTGGGTTAGTAATTTGCACATATATATGAAAATTATTTACCCAGCTTGTAACTTGGTAACATCACCACTATCTCCTATTTAAAACGAACAGACATCTCTATTATCTTTATCAGCCAAACTGTTTTGGATTAATATGAGTCTTTACAGCCATAAGCTATTGTATCTGCACCAGGCAGGAGCCTGCACTGAAACCGCACTGCCAGTATCATGTTATTTCCTGATGACGATGCCAATAATCTCTGCTAGCTGATACCTTACCCTCACATGCTCATAGTTGTAGCTCTTAAAAAAAGCTGTCATAGCCCAGTTTAGGAGAAAGGAACAAGTTATAGTAGACATATCAGGTAAGATCAAGGACAAAAGTGAATGTTAAAGAATACGAAACATATACACGGTACTTAGGAAAATGCAAGGCCTCTAGGAAGTAAAGGATGTAAAATCAGAGTTGCACATGTAGCTATCATTTGGAGGAACTTGTAATTATGGAGAAAAAAAATTAGAGCAACAGAAAGACAGCAGAGAGAGACCTGAGTGGCTCTCAGTTTTATGTTTTCAAGTAGGAAACACATACTATTATGAAACAGCAAATACACTGGCCAAATTCATCACTGTGTTATTCTACCTCTTTGCCGACATAAACATCAGCAAGACCAGAACAGTAGCTGGGGGAATTGCACACCCTCAATTTTCTCCTTTCTGCTGGATGACTGCGTAACATACTGTTCCCAGCTACTAAATTATTTAGATCATCATCTGCAAACACCTGGAAACATATTTCTTGCTTCAGTTCAATCACTTGCATTTTATCCCCCACTCTTAAGTCTACTGGCAGAAAAAATAATAAAATCTGTCATTCCAAATGACTCCTTCAGATCATTGGAAATTACTTCAGAAATGTATTACCTCAAAGCTTTTTTTTTTAAAGAATCATTTCTCTCTATCCTGTACATTACAGGATGTTACAAAAAACTGTGAAACTAGAAGTGTGTTTAGAGGCTGCACTTCCTAAATAGTTAATGACATTTTGTTATGGTTAATGAAGGAAAACTTAGGGGAACCATAATGGCCAATATATCTGCAGTATGCCTTTGTGAACTGGAATATATACTGCAGGAGAAAATCGTAGTAATCCTACTCTATTTAAAGGGGAAGTTGTCTCTAGGGCACAGCAGTCCCTAATGGAGAAAAAAAGAGAAGCCAAAGGACCCTCAGTGAAACATCAGCACTGGGCTGAGACCCTTGTGCCCAGTTCCATGAGCCTTTCCTCTCCAAGCTTAAAAGACTAAGCCAGACACAGCTCAATAAACACGCAAAAGACAGGCTGACCACGAGACAGGCTAGAGAGACATGTCCCAGCTCTCATGCTGTGTGTTCTGTAGCAAAAAAAAAGAAAACATTTTGGATAGGCTATACAGTCCAGAAGTGAGGAATCCTGAGGCAACTGATGGTCATTCGCCTTGATAAGCATGACACTGGGTTTCTGGGAGAGGTCCTCCCCCCTTGTCTTAGTGCTTCCTGCCTGGGGCCACATCCCCACAGCTCTGCCAGCCAAAGGGGCCATATGAAAATCTCTGAATTAACTTTGGATGCACTCAGCTGAATTTCTGAAATGCCCAAAGGCTTGTGCTAGCCCAGATGATTCTCCTGAAGTGGGATAGGGAGCACTTTGTGTGGCTCACTCCACCAGCAGCATGGTGGGAATGAGCCAGCAACCACCAGCTGATGGGCAAGAGGTAGAGACACTTGAGTTTCAAACAGTACAGCCAAAATTAGTAAAGGATATCCACCCACAGCATACAATTTCTCTGACCCGTGCATCAGCCACATTTGACAACAGCTGCACGTTTTCAAAAGTGTCTTTAATCAGCAAGCCTCTACACCATTAGCTGCTCTGGAGCACCACCTAAACGTTGGTCATAGGTTGGCTACTGCTTTGGGTGTTGGAAAGACAAAGAAATCTCATTCTCCTTACTCAAAAGTACAGAGAGTAGGCATTTGCAAAGGATGTCAGCAAATAGAAAGTTTGTATATTGGTTAGCAACACAACATTTTATCTGTACATCCCTCTCTGTCACTATCATCTACCAAAATGCAGCATCTCAGCCATAGCTATCTGTATATATAGAGGGTGAGGAGAGGGAACAAAGCCAAGAGTGCATCCATGCACTTCTGTCTGAGAGACAGAAATACTGCTAAGATTCTGAGACAGAAAAACTGCTAAGATTCCTTGTCCTGTTCTTCAGTCACATTGGCATGCACAAAGCTTTGACACCATAGTTTCTTATTTGACAGCTTTCAAGTTCTTATCTGTGACTACTAAGGAGCATCCCTGTGACAAGCACTGAGTTTCAGCCCAGATCGCACAGAGAGGAAGACAACTCCAGCCAGAACTGTCAAAACAGTAGCCCAGTTTGTCAAACCTGCCAGCCTAACGTAACATTTCAAGATCCATTTAATCTGATCTACATATGGAAACAGCCTGAATTCAGTTATCCATCACCTGTAAACCATAATAAAGGTAGTGAGAGATAGGGATATTGAGATAGACAGTTGAATACTTAGAAGCTTGGATAGCTACTTAAAAGCCTGAATTTAAAGCAAGTATTTTTGAAAAGTTTGGCTTACATTGATATAGTAACAAACAGCGCTCCAAATTTTTTTGATTTTCAACAAATAGCTTACAGCCACAGCATCACCTTCAAAGCATCTCTGTTCTTACCCTGGTGTAGCAACATGGATCTCTGGCAGAAGAGGATGGCATTGCTTATCCAAGCTCACAACATAAGTTTATACTGTGGCAGAGAACCACAACAAATTCTCATCATTACACAGATTACAGCAGGTTTTAGACCAAATCAACAGCTCACCATCCAGCCATCTCTTCCTTTTCCTTGTTCCCATGCCATGCGCTCCCAATGCTTTATCTTGAGCCAGCTCTGGCACAGGTCTGATCACACGGTGCACCAATTCCACTTACTAAAACAGCAGAAAATTACCTTGGCAAAAAGCAAGCCCTTTATTTGGGTTAGAGAGGTGAATTGGCTCTCCATGCAAACAGGTAAGTACCAGAGCCAAGGAAGGAGGGAGAGGGATCTTGCTCTTCAGTATCAGCAAGATGTGACCAACTCAACTATCTCCCAGATCCACATCCTGAGCCTCACTGCAGGCACCGTAAGAGTAAATAGCCCATCTTGCCTCTGAAGATATCAGTGCTGACAAGGAAGACATGAGAGGGATTAAGAAAAATAATATTTACAGGAAAGTAATTTGCCTGTTATCACACAACCATTTGATGATAGAGCTGTTTACCGAGAACCCTCACACAACAGTGTCTGAGCAAAGCTATTACCCTCAAATTTATTTCAAATTTTTTTTTTCAAATGTTATTTTTGCTGTACTCAGCTATCTTTTCTGTTTAAAAAAGCTTCCTCTTGATCAGCTGGAGTGTGATCAAAATATGTTGGGTACATCATAAATCACACATCCCAACCTGCCAAAGGCTAAATATGGGAAAATACACACAATGAAAACTCTAAATGAAACACTGAAAAATAAAAGTCATGAAGAAACATAAAGGCATTTCCTTTGCTGTGGAAACCCTGCCACCTTATTTTTAAATTCATAGCGGAAGTAGCTTTCAGCAATGAACGTGAGGGAGATTGGATCTGTGTGGAATAGAAGTAAATCTGTCCCACAGAAATGAATGTGATATTCTTCAAAATGGAGAAAATTTGAAAGGCATGCCAGAAACCCCCACATCAAGTTGATCTCAATGAATATTTGCAACTATTTCTCCTGCGAAAAATCTCCAGAGAATTCAACATAGATGTTTTCCAATAGCTAAACATTTGAAACTGTTCAATAATAATTTTCTAACTATGAGAGAATGAATTAAGCATATTCCTGGCCCATCTAAGAGAAAAATGTTATAAGCCTCAAACTTTATAAACCTGTAACCCTGGTAAAAAGAATTATTATGCCCTTGGGCTACTAATAAATGGGTGGGTTTACCAGCACTCAAAAGAACATTAGACATTTATATGGCTAACGAGAGCATTCATGGTTACGTAAGAAGGGATAAATAAAATTAAGGCTATAAGCCTTCATTCTCCAGGGCCAAGGAAAAAAAAAAATTGTTGGCAGCAAACTAGTCTATGAAGACCTGAGGTAAAATCTTGACCTTGTTAAACTTACTTAGAATTCTTCTAAAGTAACTATGACTTTACCCCAACCTTGCTTAATTATGCAGCTTCCCCGACTTCATCAGGCTATTCACAATCTGCAGAGCTTCTTGTTCTTTCTCACAGCACCTGAAAAATAACCAGTATAGCTACAGATAAGCAGCTAGTTAGACTTTAGATATAAACAGAAGTGAAAATTGCTGTATTCCTTTTATGGCCATTTTAGAGAACTGAAATTAAATATTAGATCTGATTAGGACCTGACAGGATGCTAGTTTGGCTGGCTCTAGAACTATTAAAGTCCTTGGTATGAGGCAAGAACACAATACAGTATGTTCCCTATCATACTGTGTCATCCTGCTCCTGGGGAGCAGCAATAGGTAGGCGTTGATTTATTCATGGAGAAACTCTGCTCCACTTCCACCTTGAATTCCTTTGCATTACCATCAGAGCAGGATCCCTGAGAGTCCCCAGGGTTGCCTGATATGTGTCATTAGCCCTGATTGGTATCTTGCAAGTACGGTTCTCCTGGCTTCACTCTGCCATCTGTCAGCTGTTCCCCAGGGAGCAGACAAGTACCAAAGCCTGTTACCTCCTCCTCCTCAATTTTCTTTTTGGTTTTCTACCTTCTTGTCCTCCTCACAGACATACACGCATCTCCCTGCTGTTTTTCCCTCAGTGATTCTGTCTCCAGCCAGTTGCTTTACTTCCTCTACCAAGGTGGCAGACACACAGTAAAACAACAGGGCTTATGCAGGGTGGATATTTCATAAAAACCTCTGTTTCAGCTGGCAGTTCTGTAGGGGAGACCCATGAAGGTCTTCGGTAGCTGTAATACAGAGCCAGATGCTTCTAAGTTTCCCTGCTTGTCTTGGTACTGTACCCAGTTGTTTATAATGTGACATCTCCAGCAGCCTACGTAATTCATCGTGATTATGCACTGCATTGTGATAGGATTTGAGATTACTCTTGATGGTTGTCAGGATGAGCCAGGATTACATTACTCCTCTCATACCATGAAGCATAACTCCAAAGGGTATTTAAACAGTGGGAAGCATTACTCTCCCAGTGCTGCTGGTAACAGCATCATCTCCATTTGTGCTGCTGGTAACAGCATCATCTCCATTTGTGCTGCTGGTAACAGCATCATCTCCATTTAGCCAAGCACCCTTTGATACCTAGTGCCATGGGGCATCCACCCTAATAACATACTTACTAAGATAATTGAATGCTAGAGAAGTGATGAATTAAATTAAAACCATTTCTTTCTTCCCTTGCATGCTTAAACCCTCAGTTCCTTCTGCAGGAGTAGAGAGAGAAATCTAGTTGACAGATAAGACATTTAACACAGAGCAAGGGTTGAGACTGGAAATTGTTTGCGCACCTGCTACTTGAGTTCTACATAAGAGAAAGAAAAGTTGGGCAACTTGTGAGCATAGTGAAATACTTATAAAACCTGCAGAACAGCAGTCCTAAGACTGGTCAGTCTTTCATTAACTACCATCTTCCAAGAATCTTGCACAAACTGTTAACGGGCAATTCTCAAAAGTTGTTAAAGAAATAAGTGGTTGTTACACTGAAATTCCTTTTGAAAATTAAAGGTAAAATCCCCTCTAGCTCTTTTGAAAACCTGGACTCAATGTTAGTGAGCCTTATTTATCTCCAAAATTAAGCTTTTTACTCGGCTCCCTGAAGACCTTCAGTACCTGTGGATGAGCATTGTACAGTGCTGCTTTTAGTATCCAAGCATGACCATTAACAAAGAAAAAACCCTACAACAAACAGGTTACATCAACTTAATTTTTGCAGAAAGCTGAATAAAAACATTCATTTCCTTTCAGGATACTCAGCTTGAGACTCAGATCTTTTAATGAACAAACTACCCTTTGTGTCTCCTCATACCTTTGTCATACATACATTGAAGCTATCTATATGTATATTGCTAACGCCTCAGACATACACAATAAGACATTAATGTATATATTGATTGTTACTGGCTTTTGAGGTGATATCAGAGAGCTAACAGATCATCCTTTTGGGCTGAATAAGGTTAGGGTGAAGTGACCTGCTGGCCAGTCAGAGAGACATCATCACAGTTGGCCAAGACAGATCCAACAGAAATACCATGCCAGCTCTGTAGACGAAATATAAATAATTCCTTGAATAGGGAAGATAACTGCTCTGGACTAACTCACAAATCAGCTCACAATCCTCTTATTTCCAGCAGTATGAAGCAGTGTCTGTTCTTTCAACTCCATTGTACAGGAACTAGAAAGACAAAGAATCAGCACAACAAACTTTTTCCTAAAGTAAGGCAGCATCAGCACTGTAGGGAGCAAACCTTACTTGTGAAATTTTTGTAGGCAAGGAAGTTTAAAGACCTATACATTATACCCTATGCCTTAGGATAGATATGAGGTTACATAGTTAAACCAGCATTCAGTTTTGAATCTCTTATTTTCCATCCTCATCAGAGATGTTAGACCTTTGCCCACTTACGCCAGGAAACAGGGCTCTTGGACAAAAGTTCATCTACACCATCACACAGGTTTTACAGAAATGGATATCAAATATTATAAAATAATCATACTGTAACAGCTGGGTGGCAAGCTCTCAAGAGTGTCTGGTGAATCACAGCTCTGTTCCTCCTCCTTGGACAGCCCTAATTTCTTTGCAGGTGTCCCAGTTGTTTAAAAGGACCTCCATTAGATAGAATTAAACACAGATGCCTTTTTCACAGAGAACATTTGAGTTCTTCATCTTGTCTTGTACACAGTGAACAAATTTCTAAAGACATGGCAGTGACCTACCACTGGCCTGTGCCTTCACTTCAAGTTAGGTTTGACAAAAGCAAAGACAAGACTAACAATCCCACATACATTTTTACTGTCTTGTTGTCAGAAAGTATAGTATCTTCTTTAACCAGTCCTGAAGCTCCCACACTTTTATCTCTGCTCACTTCATCTTCCTGTGTGTCATCTGAGGCAAGGAAAGAAACCAAAGAGGCAATAATGAAAGAGACTGATGTTTCCCTGCCTCCTTTTTTGTTAAATATCAATGGGAGTAAGACTGATTCCTACAGGTAGGTAGGAAATTGCGTATGACTTGCCTTAACTTCTGTAAACTTTAGCTGTTCAAATGTTAACTACACAGAGTCAAATATGAAGCCAATCCATCCCTTACTTTTTCTCTGGTTGCTCATTTGGACCTGAAAGCTCCAGCAAAACCCTGCAGTCAGTCGCTGAGTGGGATCTTTGTTTTGGCTGATTGAAGCATTGATGAGATTTAACTAAGAGCAATCAGAATTCACCTTCTTTCTTTTCCACCTGGCTCTGCTTTGGAGCACTGCTGTATTTTCCTTTCCTTTTCCCCCCTTTTATCAATTATCCCATGAAAAACACACCCTTTTCCTGAAAACTTATAACAGATACAGAGTAATTTCCCCTGGTCTCCTCTCATTCTGTGCCATCGTGGAGTACCAGTCCCATCTGGGGACAGCAGAGCAATGTGCTGTGTCCCTATAAGTTACATGTCTCAAAACAGCTTCACTGATGATTTGTGTCTCTGAGCGAACGAGCTCTATACAAGTGAAACAGCACCTACAGAGGCTACTTACCTAGCAAAACTCTTCGGGTTACATTCCATACTGGATATTAATCATCTGTTTGCTGTTGCTGTGTGTCAGGCACAACACAAGAGCTAACACAGGTAAGCAAGGATCACAATACCGAAACTCAAAGAGTAGAAAATCCTTTTCACCTGCTGTTGTGTTTTTGGTTTTTTTTTTTTTTTTTTTTTCTTCTCCTCAGATAAATGGTCCAATATTTGGTTGAACTAGAATGCCTGGTATCACAGTGATCTCTTTTTCAACATCTCCATATATCTTTTTTCAGAAAAACTAGGATTTAGTTCCTGTGTGGAAACTGATGACTGGTTTGCTCTGGAGTGAAGAGAATCAGAGACAGAAAATCAGGAGACTATTATCAAAAATATTAGTCCAATGGCTTATTATTAGACTATTATATTTTACCTAAATATAGATGAGGATTATTGAAAATGTGTAGGAAATATTTGTCTACCTAGAAAAATACTGTCATCTAAAGATATATAATAATACATGATTCCAGAAAAATTCCTTTATGGACAAATAACATATCAAAAGCATTTGACAACACCCAAGACAAGAGGAAGTAAGGCTGAAATTGTTTATCCTAATCAAAGAATTCCTATACATGAACAAAAGAATTCAATTGACTACTGGTCAAAGAAAACAAGGCATTTTGCTGAACAGGAAAATTTGCTTTAGGTTGCTAGAGTCTCTTTGGCTGAACACTGTCAGATATTAACCAGTTCAACAATTAATTTTTAATTAATTAAAATCTTGAGCAAATTCATTGCTAAGTGATGTGTTCTATGACTTGCAGGCTGTTTAGACAGCTCAAATAGGCTTTATTAAACACAGCACGAATAAGTATTTTCAGTTTTAAAAAAGTTTAAAGAAAACAAGATTGAGTCTTATGCAAGTCCTGTTGTCTAGCTTCACTTGTAATTATAGGCCACAATATTCTTTGTTATGTTTGATTTCAGATTTTGCTTCCCAATGGACATTTTAAGACACCTAGGAATGTATATGGCTGGTGGGGGAAACCCTGTATCTGAACAAACTATCTTTGGAATCACGCAGAGATCCCAATAGGCTAACATTCTTATATTAACATCACCTTTTTTCTTCAGCTTGGCAGTACCCATATTCTAAAGTTCTTGCTCTATTTATATCACATTTTCAAGGAATTTTAGTTACGAGCTGGGCATAACTGGTCAACACAAACATGGCTTCCTTTGAGTCTAGTGGGGGGATTTCCAGCTAAGGGGGGGGACCCTTCCATTCCTCCTGAAGTGGAATGCATTTTCTTGCTCTTTGTAAAGTGATCTTCTGCAGACAGCCACATCATGAACCAGCAAATCACATGTTTGAACTTGCAGCTTCTGATCTGAATAGGACTTAACATCTGCTTACATCTGATTACAAGACTGAATATCTTCAGTGGTTATAAGCACAATCTTTACATTAAGCACGCTGGCAGAAGCACATACCTGAATTGAAGTGCCTGTATTTACAATTTCCTCAACATTTGAATTTCTGCCACTTTTATCCCCAAGGACTTCTACAATACTTAAAATATGGTTTGAAATGGGGATCTTCATTAGCATGTATACCACGTGCAACTTCTCCTCAACAGTTGCTTACAAATTAGATGTAGCAGGAACTGTCTCTGACCTTCAGTTAATTATTTTATACCACTACTGAATTTCAAGAACTCCAGGGGGTATCTTTTAGAAAATACCTGCTGAATATTTGAGGAGCAGCAAATGACACAAGGTCATCCATTTAATAGGATGGTATTAGCATCCTGTTCTGAGGACCCAAAAGCAATCCTCCACCCAGCACCACCGGTCAGAGGGCAGCAGCAAATGACTCACAGGAAAGGGGAATAATTTTTCATTTTTCAGAAAGTTCCATGACACAAACTTTAACAGATCATTAAGGATTTTATTCACAGAAATCATGACTTAAATCCTGTTGACTTTCTCTCTGGATCAACAGAGCAGAGACAGGTCAGTCATGTGAGAACTTTTCTGAGCACAATAACTGTAGAAATAATCGTATTTATTGGCACACCTTGCATGGACTCCTGCTTCTGAACATGGTTTGCCTTGCTCGATCCATCCCATATACAAGTTGTCAAACAGAGTACTACTCATCTAAGCAGCAATTTCCTCAAGTCCTAGTAGATGAGCAATGACCTTAGAGTACATACAAGTGTTACAACCTTGTTATACCCTTGAGGGAGCTCAGTCAACTAATTAAAAATGTTATGGTAATACTAGCAGTGGTAACAATAATTGGAGTACATTAGTTTACATCATTGATTTTTATTTGTCTGCACATATATTTGTAAGTTGCCTTTTAAAAACTATTCCATATTTATTATTTGGTCTTATTCATTCCCAGTAGTGTGTGAATATGAAAAAAGAAAAAACCCAACAGTTATGCAATGTCACAGTCAGCCCAAGAAATTCCCAAAGAATTAGCTGTGTTCCAGGAAATGTGATTGGAGGGGGTGAACCCATGTGCTTGGCAGACCAACACAAGTCTCAAGACATGAAGCATCCCTACTTCACTGGGGTATGTATGTATTCCCTCCAAGGTCGATATGTGGGGAAGTAGGACTGGCCAGGAAAATGGACAAGAAGCATTCAGGAATAACCACACCTCTGTCGTGTACAAACACACTGCAGAAAAGAACCACCATATAGCGCTCTCATCTAATTCTGTACCAAAAAATGGTGGAAGTTACAGTATTAAGTAGAATCTTTTTGCAAGACATAGGACTGAATATGGTATCTCTGATTATAGTAGCTCACACCAGTATTTTTGTCAGACACATGTAAACAGATCCATCTCCATCCTCTCAAGCACTTTCTCCTGCTATTTGTTACCTGACCTACTGTTCTATCAACAGTTTGTCATCCTGCAAAGCCTTAACACATGTTATTGCCACCAACACTAGAGAACCTCCTGGTTCATCGCACTCTAGGCAAGAGGAAAACTGGACCTGAAGCTTTGTCACAAACAATTAGAATAACTCTTTTGACAATGACTAGAGAATCATCTGGGGGGGGAAAAAAAAGTAAAAAAAAATTTAGTAACTTTTCAGGAGATCTTTTCCCACTTTTTGCTGAGCAAAGCTACCTCAACAGCATGCAACAGCTTCAGAACAGCTTCATTTTGGCGTGTTTAAATCTTGTGTTGCCTTGCCTGAACTTGTTAAACACCAGCATCAAGAGACAGAAAAATGGTACCAAAGTTCACAATGCTCAGAAACCTATCAAGAATCCAGATGTTGCACCCAGCTTTTAAGAATAGCACTGAAGACACAGCTCTTTTCATGACTGCAGTCCAGCTGAGTGAGCAGGAGACATCTCCAGACTTCACAGGCTGTAGACCAGCCCTCTAGGACATAGACACTGCCTGCTGATCAAATCCACCAACCCTGATGCTCTGCTCCAACAGGCAAATACAAAACAATATTTTACACATCCAGTCTTACCTCCAAGACACCGTATAACAGAAAGTATATTCAAATCACGCACATTAAGCACAAAATGACGGAAGATTAATGAATAGAAAGGAAACAAATGAGGGGAAGACATTTTAGGGAAAAACACTGACAGCAAGACTGTCAAAACTGAATAATAGATTTGATTGCTTAACCTTTACTAAAATAAATCCTTGCAGTAGTTTCAGAAAACCTCAAATCACTTTCAAGCTCTGATTCAAAGTGCAGTGAAATCAATAGGAAGACACCTAGTGCCTAAGAAAGTCAACAGATCAGAGCATGCAGAAGATACAAAAATTTGATTTTGCCCAAGGCTATACACATTTTTTACTTCACTTCTGCTTACTAGTGATAATACACACTTTGGTACACAAGGAACTAACACACTTATGCATAGCTTTATGGATTATTACTGAAATTTTCTACAGTGATGGCTGCAGTTTCAGACATAATTATTTATAAGTCTTAATTCATTTAATTGATTTTTTCCCTCACCAGTTGTAGTTACTTTTTATTGTTACTATTTCATTTTTCTGGATTGATCAAACTACTACAAAGAATATAAAAACAGAATTATACAGTAAAGAAACCATAACTACTTCAAGCAAATAGGGAGAACAAACCTCTTGCAACAAAGGGCTGGATTTTAAAATCATTCAAACTTGGTTAAGTATCTATACAGATGATTTGTTACACTGAGACCTGCATATATATCTTCCTGTATAAAAGAATTATAAGGCAAATAAAAATTTTACTAAAACCTGAGAAAGCCAGTTTCTTTCTAAAAGGGGAATATCAATTTAGAGAAAGACTGTGTTTGTCAAAGCATGAATTGGAGAAATATATTGCACATTGATAAAATGTGCCATGTTACAAAGATGAGAAGCAAATCAATACAGAAAAAGAACCGAACAGCAAACAAAATCTGAACAAATCTGAGAACTGCACTAGAAACAGGATGAGATACAGAAAGAGAAAATGGGTGCTTACACACCTATTGATTAAAACCAAGATTTCTTCTATCAGCTCACATTTTGCCACTGGAAACGGTAGGGAAGAAGAGAGAATTAGTGGAAATCCATATGACTGAAGTCTCTTTTCGTGATGCATGCTCAATAGCTTAGGTGCAGAAGCACTATAGGTATTTTCATTTGGCAGTGGATCCTCGTTATATAGGCTTGCCCTCTGCCAGCCTATTAGCACAGGATCAACAGCACTCAAACTCTGCCTCCCTGCATTGGATGCGAATGTCTTTGCATGGTCTACAAAGTTTCAGAGCTTGGTGTCACATTGAAATGTTATGGCCATGATTGGTTAATAGAAAATCTTTCAGATAACCCATGTTTTGTTACCTGCAGAATTAATCTCCTCTTAATCCAGGAATAATTAAGAACAGAAAGAAAAAAAAAAGATAGAACAACCAACCAACAGAAATCTGGCCCTAAAAACTCTACCAAGCAAAAACCAAGCAAAAAATAAGCCACAAGTAAAAAAAAAATATTTCCCACTAAGCCTAAACTGAACATTATTTACAGATTTAGGAATGTGAGAAATAAATGTTAATTGGCTTTTCTGTGTTTTCATCTTCTAAAAACCCAACACACCTGAATTCTCTATCTCAGCTTGAGTACACTGTATTTAACTGTCTCTGAGTCTGTCCCAAAAAGCCACTTATTAATTAACTAAAGGCTCATAGACATTATCACTGGAGACAAAAGTGTGGCTGATGCAGGCAATTTTCTGGAAATAGGCTAAGAAAGCTGAATGACCAAAACAAAAGCTTTATTCAATATTAAGAGCAATTCTGGAAATAAGTCATGCTGAATTCATTAACTTTCCCACCTGATCCACTTTATTCCTGCAAATTTTCCTCTGACCAGCTACTATTAATGTAGATAAGTAACTTTCTAGGTTGTCACTAGAGATAATACTTTACACAGGAGCATTAATGAGCAGGCAACAGACTCAAGATGACAATTCTCCAGGGAACACTGGGGCTGGATTCCTGCAAGTACTAACCCAGCTAACCACAAGTGAGTCTCAGCAGCCAGGAGGAATGACCTGCTGCTGTAAAGGTGAAGTTCCTAGACCTAGACCCAATGATCTCTCCACATCCCAACATAAAGGGTGCCATGCTTTGGGGAGGGGAAGTGACAGTCACATTGCAGAGGAGTCTAAGTAAAAATAACTCATGCATCACCTCAGATCACAGTGAGCTACAACTTGCTTCCTCTCGCTAAAATGGGATCTGGAGATATCTGTATTTACAAAACTAGAGGTAGGTAGAAAGAAAGGAAAAGAAAGTACTCTGGTGGTCTTGATTCAAGCTGACAATCAGGCCCTAGAAGCAGAGAGAGGTTGCTGTGCTTTTAAGTCCATTCTCCTTCCCAGCAGGTTGGTCCCTTAGCTGTTCTTCTCCTTCAAAGACTCTGATTTTCTCTGGATTCCTGGGCACAAAGGGAAGCCACATTGTATGACTGTGGAGTTTAGCATAGCATCTGTTCCATTCTCATTCCACATGCAAAATTATTTGGTTTACTCTTAAAACCTTTCTGTATGAAATAGACTTTTTTTTTTTTTTAGGAAAAATCTTTGCAAGGTGTTCTTCCCCGCATTAAGTGTCACATTGAAAACAAATCTTTGTTTCTTGCTACCTCTCTGCACCATTATTCTTAACCTTTTAATTATTCATCCTTTGCTAGCTTCCTGCAAGGCATCTGCTCCCACACCACCACAACTTGAAACTCCATCCTACCTAGAAAACTCTTTACTAACATGGCAGTTGTGCAAATGCGAGTAAAGAGACATTTAGGCCAGAAGGGTCAAAGAGAACCTCCCATACACCACAAACAATGTACAATTAGAAGCTCTTTAGAGTGAAGGAACAAAAATTGTGAATTCTACAGTGTGCCATAGGAAAACTCAATAGCACTGCCAAGGAACTTATGAGACCAGGTGCCCTCTAGCCCCTCCTCAGGTGCCAAAAAGCCTTATTTTGTGCTGAGACAAGGGCATCCCTTATGTCAGCAAAACTCCCATTACATTGAACTTCACAGAATATGTGATGCATCTTTGTTCGACAGAAAGGTTCAGGGTGCAAGACTCAAAAAGCTTATTGCAGGTGAAGGAAGGGTGTTAGAAATCTAATTATGTGATTTTTATTCTACAGCAGTAGAGCTCTTGAGGATCTATTAAGGAAAGGTGTGTACAGAGCACAAAATAATACAGACGCTTGGTGAGAAGTGCTCTCCTGTCTGTCAGCACCTTCAGATCTTACCATGGTTTAGTAAACAAAGTCCGGAACAGAACCTAGAGCAGTTCAGGCTGCATAGATTCAACACTCTCTTTCTACAGCCCTCAAGCAGGACACCAGAAAGGTTATTATCCTGAGCCGTTCTCAACTGTTTGGAATGCTTAAGACTAGCGTACTTGCAAACAATTTCTTCACTGACTTCCTTTCCTTACCTGCCCTAGGAAAAACATTTCATTCTGGATAAATGAAAGCCAGGCAGCTTATCCACATAGGATAGAAGAGGAAAGAAAAAATACAAAGGGAGGCAAATGCAGTTACTGCCCTGGTATAAGGGTTGGATAAATTCTGCTTTGGAAGAAGGAATATTTATGGATGTGATAAACATGGTGGGCAGGTGTAGGTGGACATATAAAGCTGGAGAAAGGCCAGGAGGGATTAATCAGAAATACACTGTGCAGCCAAGTATCACAGAAAATCCCTCGGTAAGATAAGCAGGCATACCAAAAAAAAAAAAAAACACCAAAAAAACCACACACACACACCACCACCCAGGAATACTTTCCAGCATGATCTAACAGGAGACCTCCCGATGGATTTCTCAGTGTTAATGGGTCTAAAGAAAAGACAGGTAGGATTTTCAGACAGATGCCTAAGGAAGTCCCAGCAAGTGCCAGTTTGAATCTTTAGATGTCTCGAATACTTACATGTCCTGTAGGCCTTGACAGGAAAGGGGTCTGGGTGTTTGTTGATTAATCCTAATTCCTTTCCCCAGTGGAGCTAGGCTTGCAGATAACTGAAGTTCTTATTTAATTTTCAGCTAAAAACAAGATTACCCAACGTAATCCTTTAAGACTCAAAATATAACCCTAGTACAAACAGAGTGGGATTGTAAGTGATATCAGTTCATTATGATTTCCTAATATTTCTCCCATTTTGTTGATAGAGAGAAAAATGGCCCAATGTTTTAAATATTTGACTGAAATTTGGGAGCTCAGAATTCAAGCTTTAGTTAAACTAGAAAATATCCCCAAAGAGATTTTCCTAAGTTTCAGTTCCCCCAATTGCCAATATAAGTTCAAGTTAAATAGGCTTTTCCTTTTTCTTCCAAAGAAGTGAGGAAAAAAAAGTAACTTTGAAACCCAACTACAAAAATTCCATTTCAAAACAGCATAAACTGAAACATACTAGCATTACCAAAAGAATGAATTTTTAATCATCAAAAGAAATGTTTTAATATTCACAGAATCATCACTCTCATTATCTGAACTTGCTCATGTAATGTGACTCAGTTTCCCAGGTACTTTCAGTCCTTATGATGCTGCCTTCCCCCCCCCCCCCTTTTCCCTTTGTGACAAAGTTACTGTTCTTTGGAGAAAATGTCATTTAGGTCTAGCTGTAAGAAGCTGAATCATTTGGCCATGAACACCATAAAAAAGAAAAACAACCCAAACAATAACATGTCTTTGCAAATACAACTCAATTTTTCCTGTATCTTTTGTGTGCATTGCAAACCCTGTTGCTGTTCACCAGCTCTGGGGCCTAAATGTCATGCCTGTTGGCTAAAGCGTACCTTATGCTTATTCTCCTTTTATGTATTTGTATTGTGTGCTTGCTTTTTCTTGAGTCTAGAGTGACTCAAAAACGCAGATCTTTAGAGATGACTTGGAGAGTGGCGTGAGAACAAGTTTGGGCAAGGTGTAGTCTAGATGAAAGACTGATTAATCCATCATATGATTATCCAAAATAAAACACAAAATAGGGGTACCTTAACAAGAGAGTTAAAAATGGAAACTCACATACTGGAAGAAAGATCAGTTCTGTACCTGTTTTGCCATGCTAAGAGCTCTATTTCTCTGCAGCTAGCCATGGTCTCCTAAGTGCCCAGCTGCTGAGATGCCTGTTTCAACAGTCCCATGCACTCTGATTCTAAGGCAATGGGGGAAAAGAGGAGCTCTGGATAGAGCTTGACACCTCTCCTTGATAGCTTTCCTTACAGAAAAAGGAGATAAAGCAGGGTGGGAGTGGAAAGATTGACATTACAAGTGGTTGATGGTGCAGCCAGCCACCAAGTGTTAGAACCTTCCTCTCAAAAGGACACTGGGTCCACCAGCCTTCCACTCCACTGGAGCCAGACATGCAGCTCTGTTTCCCCCACAGGAATAAACTTTCTGTGGGATTCCCACAGCAGCTGCCAGAGCCAGGCTCAGTTGAGGGAGCAGCTCTGTTTCAGTCCCACCACGTTCTTCCTGACATGGTTGGTCCTTTCCACAAAATAAGATGAAGAAACACACGGCAACCAGCAAGACTCTAAAACCAGATAAGCACACCTATTGAGATGGCTTACTGTACACTTAATCTTGCCACAAATAGTGGCCAAGATTAATAACCTCTCAGCCTTTTTTTTTTTCTTGAAACAAGGAGAAATACTCGCGTCACTACTGACTGGATTAGGGACCTTTTTCTCTATGAGCGCTCAAAACTCCAGTTCACCCACATCACCTCTTAACATCAGGCACTTGCAAGAGCAGGTCATTGATAAGGGAAGAGCCATAACTAAAAGCAATAAATTCCCACTAAGATCCACTAAAAGAATTTGGTCCTTTTGAGGTGAAACTAACTATAAGCCTTCCTAGAAGTAATGTGAAATACTGGAATTCAGGGATCTGGAGCACTGGATGACTGCTTATTGATGGGCTGGTTCCCAAGTTCAGGAAATGCTAGAGTTTAACTCAGATTGTCAAAGCTGATGAGTGACAGTAGAAAACCTCAATTAACTAAAAAACCCAAACTTTTATCCTTATGTAGGTTCATGCCATCTGTTGTATGGTTAACCACTGACCATTTTAGCCCTAGACACGCTGGAGGTACTTGTCTCTCTCACAGAAGACAGGGAGCGGATGGACAGATTTCCAGAAACAGACTTTGCCTGCTACTTTAAGGTACTTCTTGTTTCAACATCTCTCCCTCAAACTTCTTCAGTTTTTCTTTCCACATAGGAAAGATCAAGAAAGATAAATGTAAAAGTTTGCCCAGAAGGAACTTCCAAACAAGAACTGTACATCCTGAGGATGACACAAGCCTCTTGAAGGTGAAGAGTCTCTACCTCAACTAAATCAAATATATCCAGCAATGCCTACTGCCAGGTACCAGAAGCACAGACTGAAGCCAAATAGCTCTGATTTCTCACTGTTCAAGCCCTAAAAGCACATTTTTGAAAACTGATCTACCTTGTCCAGGAGCTCATGATTATACATACCTGCTGTGAAAAGCTGAATGAGCAGAGCTTTTAGGAAACAGAATGCAGGAGTGTAGCTCTTCACTGATGGAAAATGGAAATGATGAGGCATTACCCCTGCAAAAATAAATATTATGGCAAGGAAACCTGGATGAAAGCTGAAACAAAAACTGACAGAGAGGTTATTTCAGAAATTACAGAAAGGGCAGGAGTCAGTAATGACATGAAGAGTCTAGAGGGACGAGGGGATTTTTCTCTGAACCTTGCTTGTTTTCTGTAATGATATTTTCCTTTAATGTACAGCAGAGCTTTCATATGGGGAATTGCTAATATCTCTGGATGAACCTTAGTGTCTAGTAATCCTCAGGCATTCTGTGGCCTTTTCTGTTAGCATACCACATTTAAGAGAAATATAACATTTACTATACTATCTGTTGAGCAATTTAAAGAAGCTTATTGATGTAGAACCAAAAGTTGTGTCAGGGACTTGATTAAAATAACAAACAAAAGGCAATCTTCAAAAAAGTTTAATGATAAAGCAAGCCGCTTTCTAGCTTCAACTAATGTGTTTTATGGAAAGGGAGGATACCTCACAAAAGTTATGTTTTCCTTTCGGGGTAAGTTGAAAAGTAAAATTTACAATTTTTTTCACTTTGAGAAGAAATAGAGAAGTATCAGAAAACCTGTTCTGGTGAGATTTTTAGCTCAGTTTTGAAGAAATGTAGAGAAGAACACGAAAGCTATATTATGTACATTTACCCAGCCACTATGGCCAAACCATACCTAGCTACCTCTTGTTCAGATGTAGCATTTCTTTGAAAATCTATTAGAAGAGTTAGTTCATAAGCTTGAACGCACAAGGTTTCAAAATGGCATATTTTATTTTCTTCCCTTAATCCTTTCAGGGAAATAAAGGACATCAAGTTCCAAAGAAAAACACCTCCCACATTCCTAGGAAGGATTAAACCAGCCCCTGCCTGATTAAGAGCAGAAAATACTGTCTCTAACAGAGCAGAGAAACACATCTCTTTCTCCTTCTCCTGGTCTTTCACAGCTGAAGGACTGTGTGTGCACACATACACACGTGTAGGACCACATAACACCATGAGGCAATGAAGGAAAAAAAAAACCTACACTAACATCATCCTAGGCTAGATAGGAAATGGGCTATGTGGACTCACAACTAACTCTAGGTTCCTTACTACTGGTTTTTGTTTTCTCCCCAGACTAAGAAAACAAATTTCCATTACTAGTCCAAAGGAATACAACATCTGTCTACATTCAACCTGTTAGAAATGTTTTCTTCAACAAGAGAATATTTGCATAACAGCTTTCCTTGTCAGGTTCACAACAGCTGTGGGACTTATTAGACTGACTTTATGTTGAATATTCAACAGTAACTCACTAGTCACCTGAAAGGCCTCATAGGAGTCAAAATGTACGTGAGCTAAGACAGATGATTTAAAATAACCCCTGTCCAGATTTTGAAAACAAAATGCACTTTGTGCAGCAGAGTAAAGGCTAGTGAGTAGATGAATTGTCAAAAAGCCTGCACTGGCTTATTATTTGTGTACATGAAGTTTTTCTGGTTTAAAATATAGGCCGTTGAGGGCACGCAAAGGCTGATACACTTCTCAACACGGTGTTATAAATCCTTCCCTTCTTGACCAAGCCACTGTGGACAGCTCTGTAACCCACTTGCGGTTGTTTAAATCTCTTCCCTTCTATAGAGAAATAGGATACTTCACTTTAAAAACAAAGGCAAATATTTACAAAGACAACTATAAGAGAAAAGGGCTCCGTGTACTTTTTCCTCTTACTGTGCATTGTCAGATGCAGCTGGAACGAGCAACTTGGCTACATGTAGACATAAGCAGGACAGAGACAATGCGATACAACACTAACTTTCTATAGAACAAAAGACTGTAACTATGTTAGAGGAGCATGGCTTTTATATTTTGGGAACAAAAGGACTTTGGCATGGTGAAAGCCCTGGGCCCCACAGAAAAATATTTGCCAGAGGGTGGAAAAGGCATATCAGGCTTAGACATGTTCCAGTGAAATCAGGCTAGATGTATCCCCCCATCATAGACAAGGCCTACAGCAAGGTCATCAAGAAAGGAGGCACCTAGTAAGGAGGAGGAGCTGAGTGACGAGCAGGAGACTTCCCCAAAAAGGCTGGACAGGACTCAGAAGCCAAGGGTTGTGAGCGCGCCTGAGGAGACTTTTAGAGACAGCAATGTTCTGCTGAGAGCTGAGCTCTGGGCAGCGCTAGGAGGAACAAGGAAAGGATGAGAGATTTACACTGTTGTCTGAGGAAGAATATAGTTCCAACTATCTGAGGATCTGACCAAATAGTTTAATAACTTCAAAGGCCTTTCCGAAGCATAGCCTCTGCCTAGTTGCCTTGATCCCCACAAGGTAAGGCAATAAGACAAACTCCTCTCTCCACAGCTGTTTTCACTCCCCTTGACCTGAAGGGCTGCCTCTCCATAGCTCTGTCTGTAAACCACTGCACTAGAATGGGATCAAGCACACACATCTGTGTCTAAATTATACATTTTATCAGCCACAAAGTCTGTCCAGATGGCAGACAGTCATCTACTGCCAGTAATCCACTTCATTGCCGCAGCAAATTGATGACAAGTCATCTCAGCAACCTTTTAAAAGTAGAGGAGAATAAGGATATACAGATGTTGTTGGGTTGGTTTTTTTTAAAAAACAAGGCATCCAGGGAAAAAATTTAAAAATTAAAGCCTGCAGCATTGCTACAGCACACAGTCGTTTGGTTTAAAATCATGCTATTTGCAAGTACTTTCATTTCTGACAAACGACAAAAGCAGGAGCTATGGCTGCTTGCCAGGCCAGCCCACTCTTGCTTACCTGCTGTGAGCTGAAGTATTTGCAAACTTTGCTCTTGCCTCATCCTGACTCCTTCCAGCCTGGTACTGGAGTTGTTAGGGAGTTTATAAACTTCCCCTCCCTTCTCTCCCCCTTAGCATAGGGATTTCCTCTGCTCCTGGTGAAGAGCTTTTCTAACTATTTCCTTGACTCTGACTTCTAGCTCCTGCAACACTCTCACCTCTTCTTTAGGCAAACCTTTAAGCAAAAGAGACAGAGTCCTGGGAAACCTAGTTTTGGCAAGTTTAACTCATTTTGGAACTATTTGTGTCAACAAGACATGAACAAGAAGCAATGCTGGACAATTTTCACAGCTGTACACCATCATGGTGTACTGGTTTTCTGATCTTGCACTCCGGCAGAGCAGGTAGAGTAGTAGCTATGAGCTTTTAGAGGTTCAACATAAGATCCTTGAAATTATGTTGAACTCCAGGAATAAGATCATTGGCTCAAACAGCTGAAATAAGATGCAATTTCACCCCCTGTGAAGCCACAGAGTATAAAAATCCCTTTCCTCCTTGCTAGTTTAAAAGCTTTATAAAGGATCACATACCATTTCATGTAGGAAGACCCACATCATCACCAGCTTTTCAAGTGTGTAAATGCCTGCACTACACCACCTCCTCTGGGATTTTCTGAAATTGAGACGCTGAGAACACGACCGTCTGGCTCTTGCTTCTCCATGAATCTCAAAGCTGACAATGGGAAAAAGACTGCATGTAGCAAAGGGGGATCTACAGAGTCAGCAGCAGTGTGTTGGCACACATACCTCCAAACAGGGCAGAAGAGTAAGATCTCTGAGCAATTCAAAGGTCTGAATATGAGGGTTTCACCCATGAACCCTTTGAATTTTACTGTTTGGTTGGTATTCTCCCATAAATAAATAGCAAATCATGCTAGGTGGCCTTGCATCTAACAGCTTGACCCGAGACTGGATTCTTCAGAATAGCATTTTCTGTTCCTGAGTACCTTAATACAAGGAAAACACACACAGGCTTTCTGTAACAGTCAAAAACAATTAAAAAAAGTGTGTCTAATCAACTCAATGCTCAGGAGTAATAAGTGATTTAAATAAATACAGAAGTGGAATCAGGAAAATAAAAATTACAGCAGTAGACTTTTTTTTCCTCTCCTTTCAGTTTTGGCAAAGCTAAAGATCATTGCATCTCTTGGAGTTTATTGAAAATAATAAATCCTGTCTATTTTACAGTTGACTTAATGATCCTGACACTCCCACACTGAAAACTTTTTCTCAGTACAATAGCAATAGATAATCTAGAAGTCTCACTAAAAACAAGTATCAAGTTTGACCTTTGCCTGCCTAGTACAATGTTTTCATTTCGATCTGGAGGAAAAAAAAGAATTAGGAGATATGAAACCTCTCTAGAAGTTAGGTTTTTTACTTCTGCTATTGTTTTATTTTTATGTCTGTGGCAGTATTTCAGGTTGCAGGTGCAACAATTGCTATGGGAATAAGCACCCAGAAGTTCAACTCTCAATGTAAGCGATCTTAGAACTCCAGAGAGTGATTGGAGCAGCGTTAGAAACATCAGAGCCAGAAACACTATCCCAAAAGGTCTCATTATACCTGCTAGACAGCCCAGAAAGCAGAAAGAAGTGCTGTGGTTAAGACACAGAAGCAGGACTATGGTCAATTCACGCCTTCCAGATTGCAACAGCACACACACATCTGAGCAGCTTTAAATATTCTTCCAGACATAGTCTGCATTTGTGAAACAGAGGAGCGCTCTCTTCCCCCTCTCTGCCCTAAATGGTTTGATAGCAGGTACTCCTGCTCTGCTTATTTTGGTACCTGGGCACAAGGGGACTTGTCTGGGAAGCCGTCCCTCCTCACTCAGCCCAGCTTCTGCATGAGGTTTCCCTGCATTCTTCCACTCCAGTATCTTTGTTTGCTCTCTAGAAACTTTTCAGGTGTTTTCTGATTTTCATATTTAATTCAGGAGTATATTTTAATAATTGTTCTTTTCTAGACAGGAGCCTTGAAACAGCAAGTCCAATAGTTTTTAATTCAGTATAACCTCTCGATACATTTATGAATCTCTTTAATATTAGAGGAGGCTTCAATTAACATAAATTGCTGGAGAAGATTCAGATTTTCAGTCTTCTCCAGTAGCACAAACTAAGGTTTGATAAATAGGATAAAGTTTACTTACAGAGATATATTTGAAAACAATAGTTTTCATGCATGTTTCTGAGGAAGAAGTGAGGTCTGGAGATACTTAACCAATACCAACTTGGGGAAAGAAAAAAAAAAATCCCATGACAACTGCTTAGGTCATAGAAGTACAGAAGTTCTTCATCTCTACTCCCACACATTTCTTATCCAGACCTGAAATTGCCTTCATTTGTCTAACCACTGAGGAGTCTGCCTTGCAGGCTCCAGTAACATGCCCCATGCACAGAATTATGCAAAGCATCAGGATAAAAGGTTGCTCACAATAAGTTTCCATCAGTACCTGCTTAATTCACTAAAAAATGCATTTTCTGGAAAATCCAGACGATGTATGGATAACATACCAATGCAATCTGAAAGCGACTGATGTACATAGGTTGGTTCAAATGAGTGTCACCAGCTTCAGCTTGCTCCTGGCAGGCATGAGCCATAGCTGACAGTAGAAGTCAGCATTAGATCATCCCACATTTCCTACTTTTGAAACACAAAAGCCATTAAAAAGGTTCAGACCTTTTTTTAAGCATCCATTTGTGATCAGGCTGTAACCTCCCTGTTCTTATGAGGAGTAAAACTCCTGGCATCTCCCTGTGAGAGTCTCAAAAAAGCTAGTGGTTCACTAATAACATTTACAATGTAGAATGTACACATTTAGTTTCCAGATTTCACCTGAGCTCACAGAAGCTACCAATGTGTTGTAAGACACATTCTACTTTGGCCCATGACTTAACTTAAAAAATACATTCAACATTTGTTTTCCACAGGTGTTTTTTACAGAAAATATTTTCAATTACTCAGGCTCAGGTTTCTGCTTAATTAGTTCTAAAGATAATACCTGGGGGAAAAAGGGAAGAAGCATATATATTTCCTGATTAACTTTTCTAATGACCAGAACTCTTCAAAAGCCTTAACTTAATAGCTCTTACGGCAGTTCAGTCTTATAAAAATAACCTAAATAATCAAAATAAACACTCCAAGAACATGAAAATCCAGGCTTTCGCATCTTTCAAAATAAATCATATTACTCTGTACATAAAGACAGACAGATAACATTACCATAAACAATACAGACAAAAACCCTACAAAAATGTAATGGAGCATTTCAAATGCTCGGTTAGAAGGCATAGTTAGAAAACTAATTTTCAGACTAACAGGCACAAGTGGTAAACAAATTACCAATACAAAAATGTTTCAGATAGAAATTGCATAAAATGAATGATGCTTATTCATGGCCACAGCAGGCAGAGAAAAAAAATTAAAGAGGTTTTTTTCAACCCAGCCCAAGAACATCTGATTTCTAAATCAATAACTGTCTCTAGCCAAACTAGAGTGCTTGTACAACTTCAGACAGGTAACTACTTACAGGGATCGGATGAGGAACAAGAACGTCAGGGGACATTGCTACGTCAGTCTCTTATGTTTTATTGCAGCCTTTTCTTTGTTTCAGAGATCAGTGCTAAGAACTGATTCTGTCCCCTAGCAGGTAAAATATAAAGAACGAATACACTAGGTACACATCTTTGATGCCTGCTTTTTCAAACCACTTAGTGTCATGGCTGAGAAGCAAAGTTTAGAAGGAAGATGCAGTTTTAGAGAGATTTTTTTTTTTCCAGACTGATCTGTGGAAATTCAACTAAGGTCCTTGGAAAGGGAATAATAAAGATGCTGTCACAAGATGTGACAATTACTCAATTCCAAGAAGAAATACATTTGGAAGACCCTTCACATATGTATAGAAAAAGTAATACTGCTGTATTTCATTAAAATACATTAACATGACAGAGTAACCAAACACCATTTACCTCTCCATTGAGGAGGACCCATAGTATACATTCAGCCTAGCCAAGAGCTGATATGACCACTTAATATTTTTGCACTAAAATGTTGTTATTAGAGTATTTGAAGGATTGACTTTTAAGTTGTTCTCTGAAGTTTTTATGGCTTTTATTAAAAAGATTATTTTTAGGTGAAAACTTAAAATGTTCAGGTTTTGAAAACATCTCACAATCCAAAAGTTTTACCTTCCTTTTTTATCAAAAGTATCATTTTCTCTACATATATATACACACACACACACGTGTATGTGTGCACATATGTACTGCTAAATCTAGCAGAATTTTCTATGGGGAAAACCTGTTCTATGCAGATCTAATTTCCAGTATTAGAGTTTTAGGGTTTTTTTAACATTGAGAAAGCTTCTGTCTCCAAAGTCCATTTTTGACAGCAACAATAAGTAAAAATCACATTTATTTTGCCAGTTAAAACTTTCTAAAAGTCACCCTCCAGGATACTTACTGCAATAAGAGTGAGATAGTATATGAAACATAAGTCCTAAAAGGTCTAAGCTTGTATAAGATCTGCAAGTCTTCCTCCAGTTTTCTTTGTATAGCTAGGAGCTCTTGCCAAAAGAGTTTCTTCAGAGAAGCAAGCTCAAATATACAACCCTCCTGAGATAGTGGTACTTTTTATTAGAAGAGGATGTATTTTAATGAACTGGATACATTTGGTTGCCTCTAGTGTTTTCTCTGATGTTCACTAGTCTCCCAGGTGATGAGTCAAAATTTGCATTTTAACAAAATGCTGAGTACTCTATTGGAAAGGCATCATACTCAAAAGCTCATAAGTAGATTCTTGTCTATTATTTAGTTTATTTAAATTTATTATCACCTTTACAGTCTCCTGTTTAAGGGATACACAATGCTCCTGTTAATTAACCTAAATTAACATCAGTATTTTTGCACTCAGTTGCAAAAATACTATACTAGAACATAAATGTGATGATCAGCTTTGCAGGACAATTGCTCCATCTGTTCTGCACTGAGCTGAGAGCACAAAACAGGTAGAAAGTTCCTGATCACCTGGAAACCGTGCTTATGCAATGTAGATTTGACTCTGCAAGACCTTTTCTTACAGAGAGTGTCAGCTAACAGTAACTGTATGGCTGCTGTAAGGCAGTGATTAGGTGTACCACCCTGACAACCAAGGCAATGCTCCTGACCCACTCAGTGAAGGGAATGGAAGAGAGCGGAGGACAGTCTCACTGTATAACTGCACATACAGTTGGTCCCTGATGTTAAGTTGCCAGATAAGATTAAACATTTCTCACACTTGAGGTTAGGGGGTTTAGTCACTTTTTACCTAACCCAGATGATTCTGACAACCGGGATGGAGGATGCAGCTGTGCTTGCAGGCATAAGAGGACTTCTCTGGTGCCAGGCATAACCCTCTTTGCCCAGCTCAGCTGCAGCTAAGAGAAGGTACCCTCTCAGAGCTAAAAATTATTCTGATGGTTGTTGAAAGGGCAGCCAGCCAAATACAGACACGTGAAGAGCACTTGCTGTGTCTTCCTATTGAACAAATCCTTTCCACTGACAAAATGCTTCATGTAAGTTTTTTAGTAATTAATCAACATAAAACTCAAGGAAGGACTTTGGGATGCAGCACAGCAAGCTCTCATGTGATATATGCCTTTGCTGTATTCTCAAGCCATTTACACTTTTATTGCTTATTTTCTCTACAGAATATATAACAGAACTTCGCTTTAAAACTAACACAACAGAAATTTGACAGTCCTGACTAAGCACGAGAAAACTGCTGGGAGGGTAAAACCAAGGCTTGCACATGGTGCCAGGTTGTTCAAGAAAGCAGAAAGGTCTTAGCCCCATGGTCCTGACCCAGTACCACTGAGAAGAGGAAGCATCCACAAAGCCCAGGAGTGTGGAGCAGCCAGACCATCCCCTTGTCTTAGTAGCCCCTTGTGCTATTCATGATCTCTTATTCCTTACATAGACACCTTTCTCCATCCCAGCCATCATCAAACCTGTAACTGCATTTTCTACATACAGTTTCTTCCATCTTAAACTGTTCTCCTTTAGATCTCTGTCCAGCAAACACATCCACAAGCACAGACTTCCTTTTCCACACCAAACCCCTTTTGACTTGAACAATAAGTAATTTTACATTGCTACTGTATTCCTAGTGACCTGGAGGACAGCACTGGAGCCTCGTGGCCTGCTGCAATCCAATGCAAATGGACACTTGTCAGAGTAATAAGTGTTAGAGAGAGATTTTTCTTCAAGAGAATAAATTTCTAATAGAAAAAAAAAAATGTAGCCTTCCCACTCCAACCAGGGAGAGTCTTCTGTTCCCAAAACAAAGGGATTCAGACTGTATCACCAGATACACCCTGGGGAGAGTGAAATGCCTTCTGCAGTTTCACTGGGCTGTTACATCCTTCTTCACTTCTGAACTGCCACATGATTTTGTATACTATTAGAGGAGATACCACCTGCTATATCAGAAATAGTTATACTTCATTATACATAAGTACCCATTTAAACAGTAACACCAAACCTTGATAAGTGATTTGCTTAACCCTCTGTGCTTATAAAATGACATGTTTCAAAACAGTCAAATAAGAGGATCCAAAGCAGTCTGGTACTGAAAAACTTTGGCAATGCAAGTATATAGGGGAAAAAAAATGAGGTTTTTAACTTTCAACAGTTTAGTGAGATAAGTATTGAGAACATATCTAAAAAAGTACTTAGACTGTATATATGTTAGCAGATCAAAGTGGATCACCACAGTGAAAAGTTAGTAACAAGGTCCCAGCATCCCCACTACAGGCATTTGAGGGCTAAGTCGTAAGTTTGGACTAGTTCTAGTCCGGTCATGTAGATTAGACACCCACTGCCAGTTCAGTTACATAAGTTGCACTCCCAGAACATATCTATTAATTTAACTTCATCAAAAAGGAAGACCAGTCACAACCTTCAAGTAGGTCTGGGATGTGAATGATATGTGGGGACAGTCCCACAATTCACTTCAGAAATGTTCTCCTGATCTAAAGCACAAGGCTAATGTAGAAGTACCTCTAGGCACCTTGCTTTATACAATAGTAAGGGAAGGCAATAGCTAATATAGAAGGTTAAAAAAAAAAAAAATCACAAGAGCTCTCAGAGTTCCAACAGCTGAAAACCCTTTCAAGATATATATTAAGCTACTAGGAAAAAGCAGAAGTATATTAAAAATGTACTAAAGCAATGAGGTTATTTCCATAGGCTTCAATATATTATATTCATTACAGATTTGCCAGGTCAATGCTCTAAAAAACTAACAAGGCTTTGATAAAAGGCTGACACAAACATCAGAACTCAGCTGCTTTCTGTGGGGTTTCGGTGCCAGGTTCATCAAGATAACAAGAAGCAGATATTAGTGTCACAGCCTTCAGCAGGCCCTTTCCAGGAGCAGGATAAGGGTGCAAGGAAGGAGGTGATAAAGAGAGAGATAAAAATGCTCTCCAAGAGGGCTTACCTGTAAGTGTCCTAACTGAACTACAGGAGAGGTTACAACCCACAGCAAGGACATCCGAGCAATAAGGATGGAGCAATTTCTTGCATCTGCTGCTGGAGTCACCAAGGGGGAGAAACTGCCCCATCTGGTAACAGAGCAGCCATGGCAATGTCCGTACCAGGCTTTGAATAGTCTTACTGCTTTCCAGAAGCAAGGAGGTTTTCTCTGTTTCTTCACTAGTACAGCCAGCTGCAGATCACTGGTAAAATCTGACTGATCTTTTAACATAAACAGCATAAGAAACCTTCCCAAAGAAAATCATCATCTGCCCAGCAATCATTTCAAATTTAACCTGAACAGCTATTTAAATCTATTCTCCCTGACTTGGGAAAGGTCAGGAAACCAGCCTCCCTTGGCCCTGCCAAGCCCCTTAGCTGCATGAGGCAAAGGCAGGGGAAATAAGACCTTTCTCCCATCTTTGGCTGACTGTCTGAAAATAAAGCCTACAAGGAAGACAACGAGTTTCCTGCCACATGCCCTGGAGACAACCTCAGCCTTCAATTATTGCAGGTGTGGATAGTTTTTTTAGGACTGCCATCACACTCTGGTGTCTGCAGTGTGAAGGCAATAGCACAGGTAGCACTCAGTATCCCTGCGCTGTTTGTCATGGCACGAACACGTACATCCCTTGCTGATCGGGAGGGACAGGCTGCCATTCCACTCATGCTCCACCATCCCATTGCCTGCCAGAGGGACCGTGGCCTCCCCGACAGCACAGTATCACAGGGCTCACACAGCACCACACAGCCAGGAGCCTGCTTCCCTTCCCCTCTCCCCCAAGATCCAGCCCTGCCTGCCTGCTTCCAGCACTTGCATTTCTTCTCTTTGTAGCACCAGCTGTGCTTGTCCTTCCATCCACTTTCACATCTTTCTTTCAGAAGGTGGCACTTGTTTTCCTCACAAATCTGTTTTTCACACAAGGAAAATGAACACCATTTGTAACCAGGACTGAATATTCACAGGCTAAAACTCAGAGGGGCCAGCATACAGCAAGAGGCAACTTTCACACAGCTATGGTTTGCATATGCAAGTCCAGAGGCACTGGCTCACCTTAAAAATGAGCCTGATGCAGAATTAGTGGCTGATCTAATAAAAGAAAAAAAAAATCTCACTTGTCTGAAGCAAAGCTTCACTTACTGAATTACCCTGCTGTGACTATACAAGCACTTTGGCTGTTGTAATGGTTCATTTTTTATTAATGATACGAAAGGGGACCGATTCTGAAGGCTCTGAAATCCTTCATTCTTGTGCTGAAATCTCTCTCATGCATTATTTACATCCAAGAAGTCTCCCTTGAACCAAGACACATATGTTTCATTTCCCTTTTTCTTTAATTCAAAATTTCTTTAACTACCCCTGCAAGACAAAATATAAATACAATATTAAAAAGTACAATTTCTGAGTGAAATATTGCATAACTAACAGTAGAATAACTGACAATTTTTAATTTATGAAGGATGCTGTCTTCCTCTTATGCTGCTTTTTGAATTAGGAGATGTTTCACTTCCAAATCCACTTAAGATACAAAGTCTACTGAACTGAGACATTATAATCATATTTGCTGATTGCTTTAGCAATTGTCTCCTGCAATCTTCTAAACCAGTCATTAGACTCCCACTGACCGTGATGTTCAGGATAGAAAAAGATAACATGAACATCCAACAATTATTTTTTCAGTCCAGCTATACTCACATCCCACATTCACACATATTTAGATTTTAACACATTGTAGGCTGCTATTACTACGCAAGGCAAAAAGACTATGACCTTTAGGAGCTAAGGCTGCTTTTTTAGCTCTTTACATCACCACAAGCTAGAGATCCCTAAAACTGTGCACCCATGGGGGAAAACAGAAACTAAGCAAAGGCTCACAAACCATTACCCTAAGGAGAGCTGTGCAAGCCTTTCATTAAGGCTACAGAAAATAAGAACTGACTTTCCTTTTCATAGAATCATAACATAGTTTGGGTTAGAAAGGACCTTTAAAGGTCATCTAGTCCGCCCCCCTACAACTGGCAGGGACATATTCAACTAGATCAGTAATAGTTTTTTTCCAATCCATCTTTCCTCTCTGGACTGATCACGGACAGTTAACTTTGATAGGGCCTGGGGGACGATTCCCCACCACCACAAGAGCTGCAGGTTGAATCACTGTTCTCACCTCCCAGCTCCTCCTCAAACCCTGCAGAACAGCTCAGCATTGGCAACTGTGTTGCAGAAGAGGTACCATGTCCTCAGGGGTGCACCTACTCTGGGAAACAAGGCCAAAATTCACCTCCCCTCCCTCTACTAGGAAAATCAGGTGGATAAAGAATGCTTCTGGTTGATAAGGATGCCTTACTGCATGCAGCAAATATAAGGGCTAAGTTAGCCATAGACAGTTTGCCTTCAGAGCTGCAGTGCTAGCAGGTTTGGGTGTTGGGGTTTTTTGTGTGTTTTGTTTGTTTATTAAAGGGAGCTAGTTCATACACAGCTCTGCAAAAGAAATGCCAGGATTTGCTGCAATACAACAACAAAATGAATCAACATTACTGACTGTTATTCCACAGGTTAGATAGGTTAATAGATCAATAACTGGACAATTAGACTAGACAGAAAACCTGGTTTCAAAGGGTGAGGAATATCCTTTGAGATTTCTTACCATATTATCTCAATTTTGCAAGCTTCCTTAGTTAAAACTGTCAAATACTGGTAACTCTCAGAGCCTTGTTCCCTACCCTTGTACACAACCCGTATTACCTAGTCTAACAGGACAGTGTTCTAGTTGTTTTAAGTTGTGATAGAAAGCAACTTCTTAGGTCTCTCTAGATTGTAGGATATATTAGCATAATGATTAAATCTTAATTAGATCTTATTCTTGTTGATTTACTAGCTTGTTAGCATCTGACCTTCTTTTCCCACCTGCCTCTAAGAGGTTGAAGCCAGCTTTTACAGATTAGAACTACAGCCTAGTCAAAGTTATTCCTTATCATATTTAATTATCCCCCCCCTCATGGCAGTACAACGCAACGCAAAGGGGAGCTGGACCAACACAGGCAACATTAGCCGCCTTTCCCACAAGAGCAGCGACCATCCAGGGGTTCACATCCCTCTCCCTAGTCAAAACACAGCACCCCTAGGTCACCTCTAAAGCAGTATGAAACAAAACACACAGATCTGGAAATATAAGGAAAAGCATGCTAGCAGTAAGGACTGCTAGTGACAAGGAGTACCGAACACTGAAATAAAGTATTTGGAGAGAGGGAATTTAATATCCATCACAGATGACTTTTAAGAATAAAAAATGCAAACAGTGGCTAGGAAGGTTCATGCAATTGTTCCTGTTGGTGACAGACTGACAACCACTTGATAATCCTCTGAAGATTTTTTTTTTCCCTCCTCAATCTAGACGGGAAAAACAAAACTCTCCCTCTGTAGTTCCTCCCACTTGCTGTCTCAGAGGTAATACCTAACAGTCATTTCTACAGCCACACAGCATAGCAAGGGACAGGGCAGGAGAGCCCTTCTCAGCAGATAAGACCACCTTGGAGGGCAGATCCAAGGATGCAGGGCACTTCCATGGCTCCACTAGCAAGACTCCAAATGGATCAGGTTTTTCCTTGTTATTCCTTCCCTCAGGAGCTGAGCCTAATCTACCTCCAGCAGTCTATCTCATGCCCACTCTTGGTCAGAGTTTAGCAGGCACTATGGGCTATCATAGTAATTTACTGGAAGGGCAGAAAGAAATAATAAATCGGTCTCAAACACACACACAAAAAAGTGCATCTTCATTGCTCACCAGTGAAATAGCTTCTTTGTCAGGGCAAGAGGCAATTGGTCTTCTACATGCCGGGGTCAGCATCAGCAGCCATTTATATATTTGTTTAGCATCAACCAGGCTTGGCAATTAGCACTTTGCACTGCTGTTTAGTTATAGAGAAATAAGTGACTGGCATTTCACTCCCAGCACTAGGCACTGGCAGAGGGCAAAATTCAGCCTGCAGTATAGTCAGGGACAGCATTGAGACCACTGTGGTTTGTTTCTTTCCCCCGCTCATGGTTTAGTTTTGCCGCATAATTGCCAGAAACCACACAGCTTACTTGGTAGCCTATGGAATAACCTAGGCAACAGAGCAGAAGGGCCTCTCCGCTTGCCTTTTTTATAAATAAAAGTAAGAAAAAAAAATTACCACAATGTGACCATGCCCATTTATGCAATGGGGTGTGGAGGAGGAGAGAATGTCCCACTACTGAGAATAGCTTTTAAGTATATACCATGCACTCATTAGCTTTGTTTACTCAGGAAAACGGCCATGTAAGTTAGCAGTAGTGTAATTGGATGGTTAATAGAAATATATTCTTTAGTTCAAAGGCCCAACAAAAAGAAGGGGGAAAATAATGGTTCACAGTGAGAGCTTATTTACTTCTCCAGCCAAACAGAAAACCTGACAAGAGGAGGTTGTTTTCATTTTTCTATTTACTACTTATTTTTAAGCTTTTACTTTTCTTAAGCACAGGCCAACTTTTACCCAAAATGTCTGTCCAAAATAAGTCAACATTTCCATTTTATAAGTATCAAAAAAAGCTGTCCTTATAAACATAGCTTGATTTTAAGAAACAAATCAAACATGTTAATGTTTTCTCTATTTTTCTGACACCAACTTAGAGGAAGTCATTTCCAGTTAAACTTTCAAGCTTCCTGGAAACCAGATGACCTTGGATCCCTGGGCAAGCACAACAGGCAATGCTCAGAAGTCAGGAGACTGAGCAGAGATGTCACTACTTCTATTGATGTTGCTAATAGAGGAGCTTTTGCAGCTCCCAGTGACCCCTCTCTGCCCAGCACACCTCATTCCCAACTCTAACAGGTCAACTGTGAGCCACCACCCCAAAGAGCTACAGCCCTGTCAGCTGCATCATGGGATTCCCCTTCCCACCTGCCAACATCCATCCTGCATCCACACCCAGTGGCTTTTTAAGACCTCCTACCACATGCACTTAGATTAATCTCACACAGCAAGTTAGCTACAAACCTAAAATAAGGGCCCTGGATTCTGCTCAGCTATACTCATCTTTGGTTGTCCACAGTTTGAAAGCATAAATTTGGTTCTCTTGAAACAGATCACGATCCATACCTAATCTCAGACGACACTGTTGAAGCAACCCGTTACAACTCTGCCAGCACACGTTGGTCCTCTCTTGCAGTCCCTGCACCACTTCCAAGGCAAGAAAAAAACAATTGTATAAATAACAATTTACATTCAGCTGTCAACTAGAAGGCAAATATATACCCCTTAGTGACAAAATGTTGCCTCTTTCACCAGGCCTCACCTACAGCTCACTCTCTCATTCTTTATACACAGCTAGCAGTAATAAACATACTGCAAACAGCTAAGAAACAATCTTGGGTCTGCAATCGGAACAGATGCTGAGCGTTCAGTTTCAGTAAGAGCAAACATCCAAAGGAACAGAATTTGAGGGGGTTTATTACAATATTAACTGTCCAGGAAAAGACACCCAGTCACCACAGTTCAGGTTTTTCTATTAAAATATATTCTTAATGCATCTTTAGGATCCCAAAAGGTATGAAATTAAAAAATTTAATTCTACACTATTCAAATGTAGAGATTAGATATTAGTACTGGAGCAGAGTAAATATCAACTCTAGAATACATAGGAAGACTTAAGCCTTTCTGGCCTCACTTATTACAGACAAAAGCCTAAACATTAACAAGAAAAGTATTTAAAACTCAGGAACACAGTGCTGTCTATTAGCAGAAGTACTACTACAGCTTATAATTGAGTATTTCAGTTTAAGTCTGATAAAAATATAATCCTAAGCATTATCCAGGGCTATGTTGGGGTGTGTTTGGGTTTTTTTTGTTTGTTTTGTTTGGTTTTTTGGTTTTTTAATTCACAGCTTTGTTTAGTAGCTTTCACAATTTTTTACTGTACTTTAAATTTTAATTCATGAAAGGTCAGTTCAGGACAGAATTTCAGCTACCATTAAACTTATCAGGGCTCCAGGTACATGTTGAGGTAGGTGAGCTATGACCTTACTGGGAAAACCAAGACCACTGCATTACATGATTTTTTTGGCAAGGAGAAGCAGAATAAATTACTTTTAGGGTTTCTTGTTGGCAGCATTACTGGCTGCACAAGAATGCAGGATGGTTTTCTAAGATAGGGCAGTTTTTTTAAGAAAACAAACTCCTCTCTATCTGGTTTCAGTCTCTCCAACAAATCTCAAAGGTCTGATGATGTTACTCAGTATAACCTAAACCTCAGCAAGGTCGTTTTTCTTAGGATTTTTAAACGAAGACACAGAATTTCAACCTTATTTTAAAGCAAGTCAGCAACCTGCCAGCACAATGGGTCACTGACTTTTTAAAACCCTTTTTCCTTGAAATAAGGGAGAATATAAGAGACAACAGAAGGGTTTGCAGGGTCAAGCAGCTTCTAAGAAAAAAATGCAGATAAGATTAGACAGGAAGAGATTCAGCAGCTCTGCAATTTATAGCCATTAAAATGCAAGATGGTATTTAGAACTTTATTCATCAGAAGGAGATGGTTAGGAGGGGAAATCATGACTTCTGCCCTAGTCAAACAGATTGAGATAAAGAGTTAGCTGAAACTTTACCAAAACTAAACTTTTCTACTGGAAAGATTCCCTTTCCTCTCCCCCTGCCTCAAAATAAACAAGTTAAACCATCGTACAGGAGAAGTTTCTGAAATTCCTCCAAAAATTAGTTAAAATATTTCATTAGAGATGAGTAATAACATTTTTCCAGTAGAGATTTACACTTCTTCAGTCTATGAAATAGGATGTACAGAAGCACAGTATCTTCTATAAAGCACCAGTGACACTATGATATACCTTGTATTATTAAAATGCTTTGGTTTTTAAGCATTTTCAAATAAAATTTGTTCCATGAAAAAAAAAATGTCCTTTTTCTGTTATTCTAAAAATTCTAAGCAGCTCTTATGCCGACTAGTTTCCTGATTTCCCACATGCCCAAGACCTACACATGATTAAGTACATTTTATATTTACTCTAGTTTCCTAATTAAATAACTCTAACATCTGAAGGTACAAAGCCAGCAATACACATTTCTGTGCTTTGCAGCAGGGAGGCAGCATAATCCACTAAACCTGACCACGATTTGAAGGAATGATCTGCTGAAACCCCAGACCAGACTCTGAAAAACACCATTCACTGTATGTTTACGCAGCCTGCAAGCGCTGTATTTCCCTATTTTGGTTATTTGGACAGCAACCAAAGACAGTGCTTGGACTCCCCACTCCAGATATATCCTAGGCCCTGTGCAGGCATAAAGGTAAGGACAGTGTTCACTGCTCAACTTTCATTTCATAGAATCATTATGGTTGGAAAAAACTTCCGAGATCATTGAGTCCAACTGTTAACCTACCACGTCCACCTCTAAACCATGTCCCTAAGCATTGCATCCACACACTTTTGAACACTTCCAGGGACTGTGATCGCACCACTTCCCTGGGCAGTTTGTTCCAATGCCTAACCACTCTCTCCGTGAAGAAATCTTTCCTAATATCTAGTCTAAATCTCCCCTGGCACAACTTGAGGCCACTTCCTCTCATCCTGTTGCTTGCTACCTGGGAGAAGAGGTCAACCCCCACCTCACTATAACCTCCTTTCAGGCAGTTGTAGAGAGCGATAAGGTCTCCCCCCAGCCTCCGCTTCTCCAAACTAAACCACCCCAGCTCCCTCAGCTGCTCCTCATAAGACTTGTGCTCCAGACCCTTCACCAGCTTCGTTGCCCTTCTTTGGACATGTTCTAGAACCTCAATGCCTTTCTTGCAGTGAGGGGCCCAAAACTGAACACAGTATTTGAGGTGCCTTTTACTTTTCAAAAAGGAGGCAATAATCCTTGGCCAGCAGTAGGTAATGGCAGTAAGCTGGTTAGAACCATATTTTTCATGCTGCTTTGCAAAGGAAGAGGCAGGAAGGGCATTGGCATTATTGTCCTGACATTAGAGAAATGAATGAAGAATAGGGAGCTGAAGGAATTAGTCTAAATGGGAAGTTTCTTGCACTATCAGTAAGAGCCAGGACATTCTCTTAATGTTCAGAGTCCATATTCTCAGATTGTTTTGCTACCCATACAATTTATTCAGACTAAAAATAAAAGTACATTTTTATTTCCACCAACAAAAAAGGTGATTAATCTTGGGTGAACAGTTTCAACATCTATAGTCATTTCTACATCAAAGGATATATTTAGAATCAGAGTGGACATTTTTCCCATCAAATAGGATGCTCCAATTCAAGCAGGAATTAGTACTTGGAAAACCCTTACGTCACACTGCTCAGGAGGTTCAGACAGCCTTGAACTCTGGGCCACAAAGCTTGAGGTGGGGGAGTACAGAAAACAGTGAAATATGGTCTCACATTTTAAACAAGTTAAAGCTTTGAGAAATGCTCTACTTACGGGGGGGGGGGGGGGGGGGGGGAACCCTTCTACTTTTTTTTTTTTTTAAATGACCATACTGTAAAAGGTGTTTTTTACTGTCATTTGATAGAACAGGAGAGATAATTTTATGAGTAAAGGAGAAAAGTCAGTAAATGTCTTCCCTATTCCTTTGCAGACAATATCTTTCTGTCACTCAGCAAGCCATTTTCCATTATCACTACCACAGTAATGTAGAATCTTTTTTACTCCTCACAAAGAATGTTCATCATTTATAGACAACCTCTCAGTTGTTTCTCTTCATCTCTTACTAACAAGATTCCCTCCAAATCTCCATTTATCTTGGGATTCATAAAACTTTCATGTCATTCTTTCTCGTCCAGAAAGACATCTGTTAACTTTCTGCATCAAAGTGACAGAGACTGAGGAAAATTCCTCCTGAAATGAGTTTCCCCTCAGTTCTTCAACTCTGGCCTTTTAAACTGTGAGGCTCTCTACCCAAGATGTATTTTATAGTATCAACCACTTTGGTTCAAACATTTGCTTCCTGGGAAAAGGAATATCAAGCTACAGGACCATTTTCTTTCTACTATGGAAATGCCCTCAAAGACCTCCTATTCAGGGCCTTCTTCTGTTAACAGCCTATCGACCATTTTTTAATTGCACTCTTTTTTCCTGCCTTCCCCAAGGGCTCCCTTCCCCCAACTTTCCCTCACTTTTGGGTCAAAACTTAGAAGGTTTACCTCAAAACAGAAACACTGTTCTTTCCCAGTATTGTGTTTTATTCCGAGTGGAGGATTGGGAATCTGGACTTATTTCCACCCCTGCTACTGACATCATATGGTACTTATGTGGTGATGAACTAGAAAAATTTAAATTGCCTTAGACTGATATGGAAAGTTACTACATTCCTACTACTATCCTCTGTACATAAGTATAATAAAAACTGCTAGTCTGTTCCAGGTGCCATTGGGAACTGAAAGCAGCCCTTCCCAAACTTTGCCTTATGGCATTGAAAAGGTGTTTACATAGCGGTCATAGCAAAGCTCATTAGACAAGTCATTAGGTAAAGCATTAGGTGAAACAGTTATTTTGAAGATTTGTCCTTCCTTTGTTGCACTGATCTTGTCAAAGAACTTCTACATGTCAGCTTGTAAAAGAATATATAGAATCATAGAATCATTAAGGTTGGAAAAGACCCTTAAGACCGTCGAGTCCAACCGTTAACCTATCACTGCTAAGTCCACCACTAAACCATATCCCTAAGCACCACGTCTACCTGTCTTTTAAATACCTCCAGGGATGGGGACTCAACCACTTCCCTGGGCAGCCTGTTCCAATGTCTGACTACCCTTTCAGTGAAGAAGTTTTTCCCAATATCCAACCTAAGCCTTCCCTGGCACAGCTTGAGGCCATAGACTGTTTCACATTTCCTATAGACCCCCTGCATGAGGAAGTTAAATTTGGTTATCTTTTTGCAAACAAAGGAGGCTCTATAACCTTTTACCAGTCACTTGTAACAAATTAGAGTGTTTTGTTGAGTACCAAACTCCCAGTGGCAGGCAGCACATTCTTAAAGCAGGCATAGTGTTATACCTCCTGGTACACAGTCTAAGCTCCCAGCAAACCTTGTTTGGGAAAATTTGAGATGGAGTTTGCATTGCCATCCTTTCTTTAAGAAATCTTGATGGATCTTACTTCCATGACCATATGCCTTTTGAAACCATCTATGTTTCTGGCCTTCAAAACACATTCTGTGCAGCACATAATTACATTGCCAACACTGCCATCAAATTTATTTGCATTCAGGCCTTCTGCATTATTTCATTTGGCCTTCAAGTTCTTGTCCTGACTGAGAATATAATTCACAGATCTCTTTCCTGAATGACAATATTTAATTTCAAGCCCATCACTGTGCACACACAGTTAGGGGAATACTCCTCCCTGTGTTCATTACTTTGCCACTTTCTTGTTCAGAAAAAACTCAGGATAGTGAAATCCTTCTGAAACAGTTTTAATTTTATCTCCTTTTGTATCAAGTCTCAATTCTCTCTTTTCACTCACCCCTTTTCCATATTGTTATGAACATACAGCTTCCCCCATTGCACAAACTGATGATTTTTTTTTTTAAAACACACCTTTCACCCTGTGTCACTTACACAAACATCAGTAATAGCTCAGCAACTACAAAAACCTCTGGCTGAAACTAACCAAATCTTTTTTAGGAAACTAGCTATACCACAGTATCCAGATCATTTTGCTTCACACATTCATTGGCTCATATAGAATTTAAGAGTTATAACTTCTCCTCAAAAGAACACATTAAAATCAGCAGACATACATTTTGATAGCAAGTGGCAGCTCTTTTCCACTGGCATGCATTTTTAACACTACAATCAGTAGTTCAATTATTTTGCATTTTCTTTTAAAAATCTTGATCAAGCATCCCTAATATAGACACTTGCCAGTCACCCTCTTTTTAAAACTTTATTGTTTCCCTTTTAGGAAGGGAGGGGTAGGCTGCCTTTTACCTCCCTTTTCCAGTAAAAGCAGCCTGTTTTTTCCAGTTCCAGTAAGAACAGCCTGTTCTTTATCAAATTATAAAAACCTGTGTGGGAGAGAAAAAAACAGCAGAAATAAGGGGAGGATACAGTAAATTAAAAACCGCTAAGGATGCATGCCATAGAAAAATAACACAGGTTTAAGTGACCACCTTGTACTTTGATGCTGACTTTTGACAAGCTTTATGTAGAAATCTAATGTTTTGCTTTGGGTTTCTAATGGATTTTCTTGGGCTAGCTCTGGCTCTGATGCTTGACAAGGAGACACAGCTATTTATACTCTTCCAGAACAGGTTGGTGGGCTCCACACTGTTTCCAGAAGAAGAAAAAAAAAAAAAAAAAGAGATAAAAATATCATCATGTCCTTGTAGCACTCATAACAAAGATAAGGAGTTTTAAACAGAGTCACCCTCTAACCTCTGGCAGGGTAAGCATCCAGCTCAGCTCCAGCTGCTAGGCTGCAGCAGGAAGATTGAGCACTGCTGCTGTCACAAATAAAGACCTTAACACCGTTAGACTTATTATCAGTACAAATCTACTTCCAAATATGTTATCACTGGTTACATTTAGTTTCTTTTTCTCTTATTTCATATGCTTTTTTCCATTGCTTGGCTAAACTCCTAAAATGATGACCAAGCTATTTGAAAAACAATGAAAATTGTTAGCCAAGGTCGGTAGGATGCTGTTGGCATCAGAAGCTGGTTCACTCATTGATGAGATCCACTCAGAAATGAGATGTTACACATGAAGTAGAGAAGGTGACATCTCTTACTAACACAAAAACAACCTCGCCGCTGTTCTCAAGGATGATATTATAGCATATGGGAAAAGGAATACATAAAACTAGGAAGTTATTCTCTAGGTACAATTCTTACTAGCTATCAGTGAGATAGAAATACTTTTTTTAACTAAGGACATTAATCCTTGAAACAATCAAAGCTAAAGTTATAGGATCTGTATTAGCTATAAAAGTAAGACTAAAGTCATTGCTCAGTTGTAATTAACTGAATAACAATTGTGAATAGGACAAATCCAGAACCTGAGGTTTGAGCCTGGTCACCGCTGTCTTCTTGCCTAACTTCCACATCAATCCTTTAAATCATTAGTTCCGTTATATTCAGCTAACCTGAATGCACACATAGCATAAGGGCTCTGAGGTAATCTCCCTCTTAGGAAGGCCTATGGGTTGATAATCAGAGTGCTACTGGGGGGTGGAGGGGGAGGAGTTAGTTTGTGTTTGGTTATTTTGCAGACCTCTGAACTGCAGATCAAAAGTAAACATCACTGTATTTAGACTAGTGCAAATATATCTAAATCTGCTTTCCCTTCAGAACAATTGGCTAGCTCTGAGTGTCACTATGTGAAAGTGAAAAGGAAGCGAAAGGAAGCCTTTGGGGTTTGCTGTGCATTCACTCCTGGAGCGCTCTGTAGCTCACAGAACAGTAACTGAAGTGAGCGGTACAGGCTGCTGGCTCTCTAATCACCAGAGAAAAAGATGAATACTTAAGAGAAGCAAATTATACAGTGATAAGAATACACATAAAGTGATTTGGGAAAAGGCAGCTTTCTCTCTAGTCATTGCTGATGAAAGCTGGCAGTTGGCAGCTAGAAGCTCTAGGCACTGCCTGGCAGATTTCAGAGCTGTGCCTTTGAAGAAACTGCAAACCTGTACTGAGTGACAACAATAATCAGTCAGAAAAGAGCTTGTATTACACCTTAGCAAATCAGAGTGTGCTAATCGTTCCAGAGAGCATCTAAAAAAATATATCCAGAACACTAAGATAAATAGCTCAAAAAGCATTAATGATAGCCACTAAAGCAACTTGTAGCACACAGAGTAATTTGCTGTAGACACAGGCTGCAATGAGACATTTAAGTGAAATCTAAGATTCCGGAAAAAATAAAGTATGTCAAGCACCTAAGGATCTCCAACAGAATATTTCTCATCTTCAAGGCAGCAACAGAAGCACCAGTGACAGGGAACATCCACCAGATCGTAAGGATCTCTGCTTTTTCATCAGGGACTCCCATATGCATGTCAATGCTTCCAGCAGAAGACAGCACCAAGCTGAGAGCAGCTGAACTCAGCACCTCGTCATATTTTGGAGTGCATTCAAGGCAACAAGGTAGGGCCAGCCAAGTTGTATAAATCAAGGGTTTGTATTCCTGACATCAAGTCCAAAGGGCTAATTTCAGAAACAGTTATTTAGTTCTTAACAAAGGACAAGTACACAGCCCTTGCAAATACTCTGGGAAGCCAGGAGATATTTATGTCAGAGGCAAGGAAGAACACCGCTACAGCAACTGTACACCTATTGTTTCAATGGTGGTTTCTTTTTCAGTTCCCAGGTATCTTGGAAATTCAAATTTAGATAGAAGTGTAGAATAGTGTGGGTTCAAAGGGACCTTTAAAGGTCACCTAGTCCAACCCTCCTGCAATGAGCAGGGACATCTTCAACTAGATCAGGTCACTCAGAGCCCTGTCCAACCAAGGATGGGGCACTTACCACCTCCCTAGGCAACCTGTTCCAGTGTTTCACCACCCTCATCATAAAATTTCTTCCTCATATCTAGTCTGAATCTACCCTCCTTTAGTTTAAAACCATTACCCCTTGTCCTATTGCAACAGACCCTGCTAAAAAAAAAAAATAAATCTATCCCTGTCTTTCTTATAAGCCTCCTTAGTTTAAAACCATTACCCCTTGTCCTATTGCAACAGACCCTGCTAAAAAAAAAAAAATAAATCTATCCCTGTCTTTCTTATAAGCCTCCTTTAAGTACTTGAAAGGCCACAATGAGGTCTCCCTAGAGCCTACACTTCTCCAAGCTAAACAACCCCAACTCCCTCAGCCTTTCTTCGTAGGAGAGGTGTTCCAACCCTCTGATCATTTTTGTGGCCCTCCTCTGGACCTGCTCCAACAGGTCCATGTCCTTCCTGTGCTGAGGACTCCAGAGCTGGACACAGTACTCCAAGCAGGGTCTCACCTGAGCCAAGTAGAGGGGCAGAATCATCTCCTTTGACCAGCTGACCATGCTTCTTTTGATGCAGCCCAGGATATTGTTGGTCTTCTGGGTTGCGAGCACACATTATAGATTCATAGAATCGTTAAGGTTGGAAAAGATCTTTAAGATCATCAAGTCCAACCATTAACCTAGCACTGCCAAGTCCACTACTAAACCATGTCCTCAAGCACCACATCTACATGGCTTTTAAATACCTCCAGGGACAGGGACTCAACCACTTCCCTGGGCAGCCTGTTCCAGTACCTGACTACCCTTTCAGGGAAGAAGTTTTTCCTAATATCCAACCTAAACTTCCCCTGGTGCAGCTTGAGGCCATTTCCTCTCATCCTACCACTTATTACTAGGGAGAAGAGACCAAACCCCACCTCCGCTACAACCTCCTTTCAGGTTGCCAGCTCACGTCCAGCTTTTCACCCACCAATAGCCTTAAGTCCTTCTCTGCAGGGCTGCTCTCAATTCCTTCATTCCCCAGTCTGTATTCACACTGGGGCTTGCCACAACCCAGGGGCAGCACCCTGCATTTGGCCTTCTTGAACCTCATGAAGTTCACATGGGCCCACTTCTTGAGCTTGTCCAAACTTGCTGAGGGTGTACTTGGTCCTACTGTCTATGTCATTGATGAAGATGTTACACAGTACCAGTCCCAATAGTGATTCCCCGAGGGACACCACTCATCACTGAACGATAACGATGTGATTTCCCCAAGCTCAGAGAACATATGGGAAGGAGCAAATCTGAGCAGTCCAGAGAGCCACTGCTCAGCAAAGATGGATTCTAGCCAAGAAAAAGGGAACTAATAAACACCAGGCAAGGTCTCCTCACTCACTCTTCAACAAGGTTATGTTCCTTTCCCATTTCTCTCTACTTGGGTTTGGTGGTTTTTTGGTCTTTCTGTAAGTAATGCATAGAGATCAATCCCATTTCTAATGTTTTTCTAGCCATCTTATATACTGTACATGTTACTGCAGTACCTCAGGAAAAAGGTCAAATTTGGAATGCAGCATAAGGGAAGAAGAAAGCTCTAATACAGTTTGGAGGAAGAATGAATTTAGGACATATCATATGAATAATGGATACCAAAAGGCATAAACTGGAGACCTGAGACTTGCACAACTCTCCTGAAAAGTTCAGCAATTTCTTTTCTTCTTTTTTACAAGATTTGAAATAAATGCTTCCTGTTCAAACATACATTAAAATAATTTATTTCGCTTATCTTGAAACCATTTCTTCAAACAGTCGTTTAGCAAAATCACAATCTCAGAAAATCTGCCTTTAAGTTGGGAGCCAAGAAGCAATAGCAATACACATTGGCACATTTCCCATTCAGTGGGGATGCAACAGGAACATAATGTATATCCTCATCATTGCTTCTTATTCTCTTGTACTATAATCCCAGCAGATTTATTTGCTGTAACTATAATTGCAGAAAAAAAAAAAAATCTTTCAATGTAAGTGCTACTATACAAAGGTGTTTGAAGGTAAAAAAGAGTGACAATGGAAAGTAGAGGTCTTTAGTCAAAGGAACACTAATTTGAACATAATTACATTCTCTCCCATGTTGATAGGGTGACTTACGTGCAAAGAAAGCAGTTCTGTGCAGGCAACACCCCAAATTTCTGTATGTTTATCAGTCAAGTTAAGCAGCTGTATCCCTAATGAAAAAAGTGTGTTTATTCATGCTCTAAGAGCAAGCCAACTGTCCCATCTCACAGCAAGGCACATTATGCCCTGTGAGTAACCAACAAAATATTCCTCTGTATGATTTCCACTGCTTAGATTCAGAAGCATATGAGGAAAAACAAATACCACCAAGGGCCAGACTAATTCCCTTAAAGAGCAAAATCCACTGAAATCAGCAGCCAAGCTAAGCAATTCCCTCCTGTACTCCCTGCTGCAGAAAGGTTTTTGAACTTGCTATCAATGGAGAGCAGTTCAAATGGGGGTGTTGGATATTTACACTTTTCTTCTGTGCACCCAGCACGTGTCAGACTAGCACGACAGTGATGCAGACAAGAAGTACTGCCACAAATGCTTCCAGTAGAGCCTGGCCACCCTGCTTTGCTGCTCATCACCATACACTGTTGCTGCCTCAATCCATGGGACTGCTGGTCTGGTCAGCCCCAGCCCAAACCAGCTCTTGCTTGGTTCACTCCAGTATTTCTGTTTCAGGGGTGCTGGCACAGTGAGTGAGGCCAGCAAATAGAAGTGGGTGGCCACCTCCCCTGCTCCAAGCCCTTCTTTAAACTTAGGGGAGACAGAGTTAGTCAAGGTATCTTGCTTATATGGCACAAACTCAGCAGCTTCTCACCACTTAACCTACTTCCAGAGTCCTCTCGCACATGAGGATTACCACACCAGGACAGGAGCTCTGGAATTACATCTGCACAGCTAGAGAATTAAGTCTTCCCTTCCCCATGAGATCCTTGCTACAAATACCAACTCTTTTTGGCATATAAGAAAACTCAGACAACAGCTGACAGTACAGTCCTATTAGTCTTGATTTCTCAGGCTGAATTAAAACAAGAGATAAGAGGAGGGTCTTTCCGCCAAGCTTCTTGTCTTAACCCTAATGTCTAGTTGTGCTGGAGGTAGTCAGGACTCCCATAGCTTTTATTTGGTCTGATATTTCAAAAGCTGTGTATTTCTTAGAGTCTAAGATCAGGAGATACAGGATTACAAAAACTGACTTTATGGAAGAATGGAACATGAACATTTAAGAGGTGTTTTGGGAAGAGCACCTTTTCAACATGGCATAAACCAACAAGGAAAGTGATATTATCTACGATTTGTTTGCACACTTCTCATTCTTCTATGACATGAGAGCTTTCCCATCTGTACTGTGTTTACCTTTCTATTACCATACCAATGTTCTGAAAATTTCTTCACATCCAAGTGCAGAAAGAGTAATGTCCTTGTCCCAGAGGTCCTCAAAAAAATCTCTGCAACTTCATGGTCGTTCCCACATGGGTACAAACTCTCTGCTTCCCAGCTAGTGGCCAATTTCTCTGTGCCTGATGGGCACCTGTGATACACAGCTCACTTCAACTGCACATAAGAAATAGCTCAAACACACAGGTAGTCTCAAAGATTCATTTTAGCTTTTCATTCCCTTTCAACTCCCGTGTCCCTGTCACACTTTAAACTATCACTTAAAAAACCCCAAAAAAACACAAGCCAAAACCACCAACCAAAAACCAAAGATGGAGAGACATGGCATTTCATACAGCTTCCATGAAGCTTCTATTGACATTCCTGCACTTCAGTCTGGATTTTATTGTCAATTTGCAGCCATTTTCCCATTTTCTCCCCCCTTGCCTCCAAACTTTGCCATAGAGCAACTTCTCTCTTCCTTACTCCATTTAATCATCCAAACTCACGTTGTCCCAATAACATTTGAGTTTCTCCAGCAAGAAAATACTGCACTCATCCAATCTCACCACAGATTCCCGCAGTTTTAGGGAACGACACTAGTGCAGAGCAATGACAGCTTTCCCCTTTGAGCCAAATTTTCAGTCCCTGTTCCTCCTTAACACTCAACACAAAGATATGGTTAAAGCTACTTGCAAGCAGTACTAGAAAAAGCATTCTTTCTCCCAATACTCTGTGCTGAGAGCACACTAATGTCTCTCTTTCTGTAGAAATGGACTCTCTGCATCTCAACACTTAACTACTTTCTAGCATCTACAGATCAATTAGTCAGATACCTACAGTGTCTCAGTTTCCACCCAAACTCATGCTCAGTTATTCATCAGCAAACACATTTAAAGAGAACACAGCATAGGTCGAGTTCTTTTAAAACCATGCCATTTAACTCTCAATTTAGCAAACATTTGATTCAAACTGCTTTCCGATTGTTAGCTCTTCTTGTAGAGCTTTCAAGGCTTTCACATTATCTGAAGTTCAGCTGAACAGATCTGCAACTGAACTACCTCTTGCACAAAATCCAGCATAGTCCCATCTCACATATGACCTCTAGGTTCATGTTAATCTTACAAAAGAGCTTTTTAAGCTCAAAAAACTAATTTAGAAGCGTCATTGCCTGTTGTGCCAAGTGCTGACTAGTGACCAGAGTAAGTTACTCATACTCTTAACAGTACTCTGAAAATGCATTTATAAATAAACATGAAAATATCAAAGCTATGCCCAAATATGTAATTGCAAAATTTGTTCTTAAAAGTTATTAGCTTGTCATTGACTTTTTGCTACTATTTGTGAAATGCACAATGCACCAGCATTAAGACAGCATGGTCCTAGATCTTAATGTTTAATGCATTAATATAAACAATGTGGCTATTTGAGCTGGATGTGATCTTTTTAGAAACTGATTTTTAAAGTCTTTCCACTAGATCTGTAATGAATTTAATGACAAATTTGTTGGGGGATGGCACAGGGATAGACAAGTGCCAAACACAGACCCTAACACTGTTTACTCCTAATCCCCAGCCAGGATTCCTGCCAGAGAGCCTAAAGCAGGGGTTGTAATTCTAGAACAGCTTCACTGCATGGACTGCTTAAGAGTCAATATCTCTAAATTAATTCCCCTCCAGACCGCCCTTAAAGCACGATTTCTAGGGTGCAGGGCTTGAAGGCAACTTCTTCAGATGCTGAGCCAGGGAAGGCACAAGGCAGGAAGTCTTTGCAGGAGCTGTGTCCAGCCCTGACCTTACAACCTTAAGTTTCTGTCCAGCTGCCTACAGTCCCATCTGCTCCTCAGCCCAGGCTCAGTATCATTGCAAGGACTTCTTCACTTCCTGGCTTTTATATAAGTCTTCTTTTGCCTTGTATCACTTAGAGCTCTCTCGTCCCTTCTCCCAGCCTTCAATCACACATTTATCTGCCTTTTAAACAAATATCCTTGAAAACTGGCCCTTCAGATCAACTCTAGACACCGGTTTTCCCTGACAGTAGTATCTAAGCCCAGCCTGGGAAGCTACTGTCACTGTACCCTGATCCTAGTCAGAGTTTTCCAGCAATGTTGATGTGAACTTAACTTGTCCTTGACCATGTTTCTCGTGTCCCTGAGAGTTTTGGATCTTAGAGTTGTAAAGTACTGAAATAAAGCAAGGCAATAGAAAGTGTGGTGCTGCAAGCAGAAGGAGGATGGTTTCACATTAGAAGAAATTAGCAATAATTAATTCCAATTTGCAAAGCCATTCAGGAAGATGCACTATAATAAATAGCCCCTATTCTATCTAGAGAGCACAAAGACAAAAAGAGTAGCTAACGAAATCTTCAGTCACTGTTGGGTAATGCCCTAGTATTAGCATGTTAAATATATTATCCTGATTTATGTCACAATAGGCTTGCAATACTAACCGTTGCAAAGTCATTCATTACAACCTATATCAGACACGTTTTGACTTATGTTAGCATTCCCTTTAGAGGACGTGAAGCCATTCCTGTGCATTAAACCTCTTCTTAGCCAATGTAAAAGTCAAAGCCCTGCGATTCACTGTAAACTCAAGACAGTTTTCCTGATCACACAGAACACTTTGACCACTCAAAAGGCTAGGTTTACACCACAAACCATTTCAGTTTAGACTATGCAACAAAGATGTATCACCTGGAATACATGACTGGTAATCTTCTAGACTAGCCTTAACACCCTTTAAGGAAATTTAGACTAATTGAAAGCCATTTATTTCATGCTTACGTGGAACAATGCAGTAAACAGGCAGAAAAGAGCTGCCGTAAACTCCAGGCAGTTTCATACTGTTAGTGGCAGAGTAAGTTAGCCTTTGCAATGCATCAAGCAAAAGCAACTATACTGCTTGCAGTACCCAGCATACCTCCCTTAGAACTAGATTAAGTCCCCCTGCATGGTTCTCCATACTTTCAACTCTGGAAACTCCAGTGAAAGTAAGGACATGCTGTATAAACAAGACTTGGAGTCTTCAGCACAGACACATCTACCTTGGTATCAAATCCTAGCAGAGACAAATAGCTACTTTTTTTTTTTTTTTTTTTTTTACACAGTTATATTCAGCTGAGATCAATCTTATTTGAGACAAATAGAGATCAGGCTAGTGATGATCTCTAGTGGGACAGCTATTTAACTTTACTTTGGTCAAGACACTATTACATGGGGCTTATTACTGAAACAAGAGGGACCCAAATTCATAATGTATTTGCTATGCCTCAGCTGATCCATTGTGCATGGAAAAAGCAGGATAGAACTCATTTCACCTCTAAAAGTTAGGCAAGTTTGTTTAAGCTTGCTATCTAGATTAATTTAACCACCTATGAAACCCACCTCCAAAATCAGGTCACCCTATGTACCTTTACAGTGCTAGAGTTTGGGTGGGCTTCATCTCACCTAAGCAGTCAGCTTACAATACTTCCAAAGCTTCATCACAAGCAGCAGTGAAGTAAAGGAAAATCCTTGTATGCGTACAAGAAAGCTTGGTGTTTAAGAGCAGGCTTGCTTTTTTTTTTTCCTATTGCATATCTGTTTTTTCTTTCTTTCAGTTTGGACAATAAATACAGGCTGTCCAAGTTCCATTTTTCATCCTGTTTCATATTTTGGCCATCACAAGCAGATACAATGGCTACAAACAGCATGATAACTTTCAGTGAAAGTTAAAAGCACGTTCCTGTGAGTAACAGGCAGTTTAAAAGTTGGAAGTGTAGGCTGTTTAAAACATATTTTCACTTCTCCCCAGAAAACCTTTCCAAATTACAATAAACGTACAACAAATAGGCACTACAGAAGTGTAACAGATCCTAAAGGAATAATTATAACAACCTACAGAATTTGTAGATAATAAAATATTTTTTCTATAACTTTTCCTTAAATCACCAAGTAGAACTGAGGGAATAATTATATCCGAGATTTTCAGTGTTGGCAGCAGACTGTCTGTTAAATTGTACGTGACAGCATGAAACCTGTTATAAATTAACATGTTTCACCAACTCCTATTGCGCTTTTTCATAAGAGGTAAGCTTAGAAGTAATTGATTTTTCAGCTTTTCTTAAAGAGACCAGAAACATGTTTATTACGACTGAATACAATATTGGTTCTACTCACCCGTGTTTGACTTTCTGCTATTAAATGTCATCCCTTTATACAATCCATACAATTACAGCTGGATATAGCTTTACATTCTAAAGCATGTTTTGTGACCGCTACTGTGGAAGCATTAGCTCACATAGACCAGCAAGCAGCCTATGACACATAGTAAGACATTGCATGATGAATCAATTAAGGCATTGAGGCATGAGGCTATTACCAAAGAGAGAAATTAAGATGCAGGGTAAGGGAGACAAAGATGTATCGTATGATCAGGTTTGAAGAGATGGAAAGCTAATGAAGCAGAGACACAGAAGAAAGCTAGAATGTTTTAGTACTATGGTGTTGATTAAATATTGTACTGAACATAAAAGCAATTTAGTGCTTTTCTTTTTCCTGGATGGCACTCCCATCACAATTACACTGAAAAGATAAATGCTTCAGTGCTTCACAGATGCAAGGCATTGCTCACCCAGTGAATTGCTCTGACTAGTGAAAGCAAAGCTCAACTTCAAGCCCTGGTCCTATGAGAGGCACCATAGGGTTCAACAGTCAAAACTCTTGGCATTGGCAAAACCTCAGTGATGCCAGTGGCATCCTAGGAGAAAACCGATTTCTCAGACAGGCATAGCTATGTGCTTCCAGCAGGGAAGGTATCTTCCAACACAGCCGAGTCCAAATATTTGACTCTGTCTGTTATTAAATCTACAAAGAAGTGATAAGTTTTCAATTTGGCTTTGGTTAGTAGATCAATGCCATGCAATCCCAAAATCATTTCTTACATTAGTTGAGAACAACTGCTGAAGTGTTCTGCCACTCAGACATAGAAATCCAAGCCAATTCCAGTCAAGCAGATGCCTACTCTGCTTGCTCTGGGTTATTTCATTACCTTCATTAAAGAAACACTTCCCACTAGTGAATTACATAATGTAATTAATATCTGTTATGTATAAAGGAGGAAGAGGTGTTCTTTCATCATCATCTTGGGGCACCCCCAGAAAAAAAAAAAAAAAAAAAAAAACACCCAAACCCCATACCAAAAACCAGCCTTAATTCTGCACTGATAGAAATTTGAGAGCAAGGACAGGTATAAATACATCCTATAGTGCTTTCAACAGTGTCCCTTTTAGGGGACACTCTACTCTAAAAAGCATCTTTCATAACATAAGCTGGATATAAAGTGACACTAAAAATCCTTCAGCCAGGAGGAAAGGAGCAAAGCTAGGAACAGCATGAGGCAAACTTCCCTTGAAGGAGCAAGAACTCCTATAGGCTTTAGGCCAGTGAGTTTCAGAGAAGAAAAGAGGAGCAGCTGACATAAAATTTGAATCCTGTTATCTTTAACGTCCTGTTTCCATTTTAATCTATACCCAGCTGCCTAACCTGTTGGGCAGACAGACACCCTCAACTCGGAGGTTTTGGTTTCTCCTGTCTTTTAAGGACATTACTTAGCTTGATTTCAGGCATACCACTTGCAGTGGAAAAGTCAGAGCCTCTAGGGATATAATTACTTCACATATATAGAGATATACACACTTCACTGGCAAAATTTCAGTAAAGTGAATCAGACATAACAGCAATTATATACCTAGTAATTATACAGCTAGGCTTCCCAAACTATGTATCTCTGGTCCAGTCATTGTCAGTAGCAGCAAATACAAATGCTGACTGCTCAGACAACACTCACATGCTGCATATCTTTTACTTTCACAGGTTGATCACTTTTAGTACATGCACCAATCTGGGGAATCTATGCTCTAAAAGCCAACAGTTTAAACTATCATTTTTCAAGAACTGTTTGGAGAAAAGCATTTGATCTGAACAACCAAATATTTGGTACAACATCCCCAATAATGCCTCAAGAATTTGTATATCAAGTACTGACAGCTGTTGGGATGCTTCAACAACCACTGAAGCTCTACCATTTGTTTACACCATCCCAAAACTTGAAGCTCCCACCATAAATCATCTTTTCTGCAGTACCTTGGAAAGAAGCCTAGGAAGACCACATATCAATACATTTCTGTTGGCTCTCACTACATCAGTTTCTACATAACACAGGGAAAGACATTGTACACAGCAAGTACCACATGGTTCAAAGCTTCAGGTGGGAGCTGCTCACCTGTGCTCTTCACTCAGGGGAACATCCTCCCCAACACATATATAGCAAGTCCTATCAGATGAAAACAGGCAGAAGTTGATCTGTTGTGATATGCATGCAATCAGCTTCCAGGTACGAGGTTTTTAGACTTAAAGAAGCAGAAAAAAAAAAGATGCTTTTAACTGGAACAGAAATAGCAAAACTAAAGTAGAATAGAATAGTTCAGTTGTAAGGGACCTACAACAATCATCTAGTCCAACTGCCTGACTACTTCAGGACTGACCAAAAGTTAAAGCACATTACCAAGGGAATTGTCCAAATGCCTCTTAAACACTGACAGGCATAGGGTATCAACCACCCCTTTAGGCAGCTTGTTCCAGTGGGTCTGTTCTTGTTCCATAGGTCTGTTTATATTCTTCAGCTGCACTGCTCATATTTCCTACAGATGCACAGATAACTAATGCTTATTCAGCCTGATTCAGCTCTTCCTAGCAAAGTTTCTTCAGCTTCAGAGTAAAGCAGAGCTATACTGACACTGGGCTAGTCCTTTCTGACCTTCCTCCAAAGGGTCTCTGAGTAGGTCAAATGCACCAGCTTTCAGAATCATACAAGGGCCTTGCAAAGCACAAGGTTTCTGACCACCCAAAGCCTCTCACATTTGATGTCCCCCATTTCTGCAAGCCCTGCCTTGCTGCCCTATGTATTTGTGTCAATTCACACAGATATCTGAAATACTACTGACTTGAGGCCCATGCACCTGAGCAAAATTAACTGTGGCAGCAGGAAAATAGTAGATGAGCAGCAGTTTACAGAGTCCCTGAATCAGAAAATTGCTGTCTGTTGAGGAGTTGCTTTCCTTTGCCCATAATGGATACCAGAGCTTCATTAGGAAGCCACACACTCCAGCCTCATTTCACAGCCCACAGATGTTCTGCTTGAACTCTAATTATCTCCTATCAGTCTGCAGTTCAAACAGCTGTAGTAAATAGGATTATTGCTCAAGTTATCAGGCTTCTGCTGGCTACTGAACTCTCCTCAGAAGGGTCCCCCTCCCTTGTTAAATGCTTAATGATTCCCAGCATTTTTTTTTCTTTGTTAAGATCTTAGAGCAATAACAATTTAGAAGATGTGGGGTTCATTGCACAGCATATGCATATAGCAGAACCTCGGAGAGTTCCCCAAAACAGAACTGCTACTTTTTAGTAAGCTCTGAGTCCATGTTTTACAGTTTCTGTTGATCTTCAAGAGCAGTCCCCTGCAATAAGTTTGTAGGCATCTAACACAACATTGGCTTGCAATAGACAACAAGTAACAGGAGAAATGCACTGACTTCTACCTGCAGTGGGAGATTTAGGTCCTCCTACTGGTGTGATGAGAAGAGGATCCAAGTATGCAGATCACTATTGCACAGTGGCCTGAACACAAAGATACAGCTAGAAAACAACACAAGTTGTCCACTTGAGATTACTGTAAGCAGCACAGAGCTGTCATAACATTTACCCTTCCCTGTCCAGAAGGCAGCTTTACACTTAACCCATCTTATCAGGGTCTCCCACAAGCAGGGAATCCTGCCTGCTGTTACCAATTCTGTTACTATCTTACTGAGAAACACCAAAATGTTGGGAAACTTTATTGCTCTCTACAGCTACCTGAACAGAGGCTGTAGCGAGGTGGGAGTCAGTCTCTTATCCCAAGTAACAAGTGACAGGACAAGAGGAAACAGCCTCAAGTTGCACCAGGGGAGGTTTAGGTTGGATATTAAGAAAAACTTCTTCACTAAAAGGGTAGTCAGGCACTGGAACAGGCTGCCCAGGGAAGTGGTTGAGTCTCCATCCCTGGAGGTATTTGAGATGGGTAGATGTGGTGCTTGAGGACATGGTTTAGTGGTGGACATAGTCCAACTATTAACTTAATGCTACTCAATCTTAAGGGTCTTTTCCGACCTAAATGATTCTATGATTTTAATTACTTCACATTAAACATGAGGGTGACCAATCCTGGGCAGTCGCTCATCTGTCCATGCATTCTTCCTATGGCACTTATCAAAGCTTCATTGCTAGTGGTCTCCAGGCTGCACAGGATCATGAACAATACTGCTGTGTTGCCTGCAGTGTGCTACACTGCAAGTTTCCTGTGTCTGGAAGCAATAATAGAAGGCCTACAAGACCTTTACTGGACAACCAGTAAAACCAATAATAGGGAGAGGATGTGATCCAGCTGGTCATGGATGCTTTCTTTGGTTTGCTAGATCAGGAGGCTTTGTTTCCTTTAATGTTTCCTTCCTTGACAATTCTGAAATCATTGGAAGTAGTTTAGAGATCTGTAGAAATAATGCATAAAATTTCATCTCATCTTTGAAGATATTATAGCATGCTTTTCTGTAGCAATACTAACATACCAAATGCAAGCCAACAAGTGTTAGTTTTAGTTTCAGTGAAATCATACAGGGTTTAGAAAAAAAAAAAACCTGACCCTGATCTGCAACCAGAGCTTGTATAAGTCAGGCACATTTACTCACTTGAAGATGATATTTAATTAATACCACAAATAAGAGATAATTTTGAGAAGTACCCATTTCCAAACCAGCTAATAGATCTTATATCATGAAGAACATGATTTCCATCTTTGCCATTTTCTCTGGCAGAGACAATAGAAGGGGCTGCTCAGAGAAAGGACAGCTGTCAGTCAGTATTGTACAAACACAAAAGATAAACCCTGCTCTGAAAAGAGTACACTATACTTGACAAAAGGCAAAGACAAAAGAACAAGGTAACTATTCAAAGGACAGAACTTAAACATGTGAAGCATGTTTATTTATTAGACAAGTAATTATTAGATGAATAACAGTATTTCATGAACAGCACTGCCCTGTGAGTATACAATTTGCTTCTAAATGTAGTCCTCTGTAGAAAGGACACATTTGCCTACCCCTTCCCACATATTAATAGTGTTGTATACACTTTTGATGCTTTACAAAGGAATAATAGCAATAAAGCCATGACATTTCTTACTCATTAGGATAGGAAAAGCAGGGGAAATAAAGAACTTCTTATTCTGCCTCCCTACCCCCCAACTCCTGCCAACTACTTGGTTGCCACTCCAGAGGAGGCTGTAGGTGTGTCCACCAGAAGGGGGGCGGGGCAGAAATCTATAGGAGTCATCATAATTACTCTTTTAGAGCTGGTTAATCTACTTAGAGTCTGATTGTACAGTTGCTTCTCACTGATTAGATGTGTTTGGAAGAGAGCTAAATTAGCTGGGACTAATTTAGTTTATTAACAAATATGAGCATTCAGGATCAGATCAGAAGCAAAATGCTAGTTTCCATCTTTGATTACTCAAAAGTGCTCAGAAAAAATATATGCATTAATACCCATAGATTATGTTCACTAGTGATTGCTATAATGGTGGCGGGGAAATAGACACTAACCTACATTCTTATAGTGGAATCAATAATGATGTGCAACATTATCATAATAATATCACAGCAAATAGCTGGAACCTTCAGAGTTCCTATGTGAATTTACATGCTCCATAGCACCTACGGGTTATAGCACAGAAAATGCTAATCATTTACTTCAGGTAGAGTGCACAGGAACAAAAGCCTTTTTTCCTAAGAATATAGTTTGCATAGGCTCTACACTTCCATTTAGTTGCCTTTTCAAGCATCTTGAAATGCTTAAAATTGAAGTGAACTAGCATACAATGTTTTGATAAGACCAAAATGTTTTGTTCAAATATCATTTAATTTTTGTAGAAGCAAAAGGTCACTTTGGAGAAGAGAGTTTGAAATATTTCCCAAATGGAAGTTCCCCAAACACGTTTCTCTCAGAATGACATTTGGCAACACAAATGCCAAATGCTCTCTTCAAGAGCTTCCAGCTAGCTCATGCTTCAAGGATTTTTTTTTTTCCTCCAATGCCACCAGGTGAATGATTTTCCTAGTAAGATCCAGCTGCCAGCGCAGCCACAGGCTGGGGGACTACTCCACAGCTCCAGCAGCTTTGCAGTCAGCAAGCAGTCATTTGTAGGAATAAGCTTAAACTATTGAAATTCTTGGGGTCTGTCTTTGTCTTGTGTATCCTGGAGGAAACAAGAATTTTATAGCAGCATAGGAAATTTTTCAGAAGTCTGCCTGAACACCTTCCAGTACCTTCTCTGCAGACCCAGAAGCCCAAGATCAATGAAAGAATGAAACACCCAGACACTTTGCCAAGCAACAGCTTTGGAAAAATAAACTTGAGTAAGATCTCTGAACTAGAGAAACATGTCAAAAAGCACAGAAAGAATTTTGCTTGTAAACATTTTAATCATGCCATAGAAATCTACTCAAGAGTATCTTTATTAGAGTCCAAGTTCAACTAATATACAAGCTCAGTGCTGTGCATTACTATCCCCACAAGCCTGACTCAGCCCATTAACCATCTAATACATTAGAAACACACTTTTCCTGTACCCAGCTAGAGCTGAAATATGTATTTGCTAGCAATAAGTTTGCTATGTGCTGACTTTTAAACATACCAGAAGATTGAGGGAGCTCTGAGAAAAGCAGTAATTTTACTACAGCTACTCAATAACAGTAATACTAAAATTAAATGCCCTTACCAGAAACTTTTGCTACACTTACACAAAAGCAGCAGGTAATTTCTATATTACCATTATTTTCATACCACCTCATCTTGTTGGTCACAATTTCTATTTAGCAGCAAGGCCAGTGTCAGCACAAGCAGCATGGCCCTGGGAGGCACAGCAAGCCCTCAGTAAATACCTTATTGTGAGGCATAACCTCTGTGGGGTTATGTTCCTTACAGAGGTAACCCCTCCAGATTTTCAAGAATTTGTTTTTCTGTGGATTGTGCAAGTTGTTTGCTGTCAGAACTGCCCCTTAATACAAACAGGATTTCAACACGGTGACCAAATCTCTAGTCTCTGTACAAGCCTCAGGAGCAACCATTCATTAATATCCTCATCCCAACCTTTAACAGATCAGTTGTGCAAAGACATTTTAGTCCTTTTAGTGGGACAGTTACCTGAAAGTGTTTACTTTTTAGTCATCAAGTTTTGGAATGTCTTTGCATCTCACAAAGTGACAGCACCAAGTAGGAAGATTCATGTTCATAGACCATGAGTGACAAGCGTGATCAAAAGCTTACAGAAATGCACTTGTAGTAGAGTCACTCTAACTCACGTTATCAGTTCTTCCAATTCTATGTACTTTGACTTATAAAGAACCTCACACCAAAATTTCTGCATCTAGAAGCCCATATTCTCTGGTTGGACCATATGTTAGAAGAAAAAAAAAATAAAGCCACCCTGGAATTAATGACCCTTCTTCCTCTTGAAATCCTTATCACCATAGTTTGAATTCCAAAGACGTTTTGTTGCTAAGGGTACAGGCATGTATTGATAGGGATTTTCATAGGAAAATTTGCAGTTTTCAGCTACATAGTCAAAATCTCACCTTTTAGATTTCCCAGTTTTCCCAGGAAGTTGTTTGAATCTTTACTGCCTTATTCTCAGTCTGATAAACAAGCAATGTAACGTGTAAGTTACAGAGATCCAGTGCTGGCAAACAGAAAGACAGGCTGTTTATTTTCACCTTCTTTTCATTTTTACATACTAAAAACAATGCCACTTCAGAGAGGAAACACTAAACAGAAATATTACTAAGTTGGGACTTTTTGACATAAGAGGTCACTTCCAATAGAGACTAGCGCAAGTGCTGTCTACAGCTTTCAGCTGAAGGAGCACTGGAATAATTCATGGTCATTTTCATTAGATACAGACAAAAGTAGCATTAAACTAGAAGCACGTAAACCACCGATAAGATAGATTAACTTGTAAAATATTCATTTCTGCAAAAATCACATTGCTTGCTTTTGAACTCTTGGTGTGTCTGCCAAGTCTAGTCTCACCTTCAGACTAAACACTTCAACTTTTTCCTCCCTGCAGCAAGGAGGAAGAGGACAATAGTTTCAGCTTTATATTATTCATTTCTTGCATCTATTACTGAGCCAACCACTAATTTATTCCTTGTCTTTCTATTGCAGTCTGAAAGCACATCACAGCTACTGAAAATACACCATTTAGCAAAAACAACAACAGATTTGATGGAGTTTTAAGTTACAGGAACTAGAAACTGAACCCAGATGTCCTAAACCAGTACCCAGTATTTTGCTTCTAAGAATACCTCTGTTCTCATCACGATTAAAAGCACAGTCTTGACTTCTTTTTAAAGCTACCATATGTGAGAAGAACAGGCTCCAGGATCAGGCATCTGTTTTAACAACCCAGGCAGGACTATAGCTAGTCTTTACATCAATATTAGGACACAGCTTCTCTAAGGTTAGAGTCCAGAAGAGCGATAGATTTGAGATGACACAAACATTTTGGCTTAACAAGGACTCAACAGCTCAACACCTTCTAGCAACCACTGTACAGCAGCTTTATCACATCAGAGAAATGCAGCATGGGCTGACAGCTCTGAGTAATAGGATGAAGCAGTACACACTTCATCTGCTTCCCTAAAAAGCTGCAGCAGGAGTATAAGGCGAAACACTCAGCTTCAAAAACATCAAGAAAGTCCCACACATCACATGCCTTCTGGAGACTACTGTTGGAATTAAGAACTTGAGCTCATGATCAAAGGTGCAAAAGCTTTCAGACCTAGAGAAGGGTAAAGAAAACACATAGCGCTTTCACTAAGCCTGAGCATATTCTGCTTCAGACCTCCAACGCCAGCACAGGAACCAAAGTCAATGATCCTGATGTGACCTACTCTTGTCAGTTTTATGCGACCTTTGATATTCTACAAGTTATCCAATTTTGTTTGATAAAACTTACTTTCTCTGTCACTGCAAGCTCACGATGCACAAGAGGAACATTCCCTAGACCACTTCTGATGACACAAACATTTCACAGCAGTTTCCAGTTTTAGAGGAAAATAAACTGAGTGAAGGGACCCGTTACCATTCTCTTCCTGCAAAACCTGTTTGAAAAGAACTAATCCAGTGTTGCTCTCTGTTCCTGATCCACATTACTTTAACCTATATGATAGGCTAGAGATGGGTAATGTAGAAGGTTGATGCCATGGAGCAAACATTCACAACTGTAGAAGACTACATAACTCCTAGGAGAGATACCCACTACCATCTCATGAATAAGCAGGTCTTCCTAAAAATCTTGATCATCTTGGAGACTTTGTTGAAACTGCATTTGCAAAAAACTTTCACATTTGGAACCAATTCAACAATGAACTGGTTTCTGTATCACGATTCACCACCAGTACACTCTGGTGATGCAGGAGGAGGTTTCAATACAGACTTAACTGTTTTCCCCACAAAGATTTGATATGAACATGAACAAGTATGAACCGTGTCTTACCAAGAACACTTATATTAAAAAAAAAATCAGGAAGCAGTAGATTTCCACTAAGCCTGCAACTGTAGTAGTTGTGAAAGCACAGCCTAGACCAAAAATTCTATTTTTTTTTTATTTCAAGTGTACATAGCACTAGAGTAGATGCAAAAGTAGCAGCTGCAAGAGTAGATGCAAAAATGTAGCAGCCAGCAAGAGCAGCACAAAAGTAGAACTGTAGTCAGAGCTGGGTTCACCCTCTTCACTCGGTGGTACTGGTGCCAGGCTCTCTAGGCACGGAGATGTCTTGCCCCTGTAGCACTGACCCAGGCACGACTATTCAGAGGAGCATTCCTATTTAGCTTTGCCGATTCTCAGACTGAAGACTTTAGTTATGCATCTTGTAGCATAAGATGTAGGTTCATTGGGTTTCCTCCCATTGCTATTCATGCCAGCTTCTGCACAATATGTTAACAGAGCAGAGAGGGACATGTGCGGCCAAAGGGGGGAAAAAAGCCCCAAACAAAAAACCCCAGTGACATAGACCTTAACTTATTACTAGAATACAATGAAAATGAGCAGTGAAAGCCCCACATGAGAGGGGAACACATCAATGCAGGGAACCCTAGGCTAACTCCAGCTGACCTGGATCCAGAATGGGAAGCAGCAGGCTAGTGTTGCTGCCAGGCTGCAGAACAAACACATGGGCATCATCTCACCAGTGCCAGAGAAGCAATTCAGCAGGCTACTATTACCATGCATTCATTACCATCTGCCACCTGCAGATCATCCCTCCCTCACATTTACATCACACCAAAGCTCATTAAAAGTTTTCCTAGTCCTTGTCTTTACAACCAGCTGACTAATACTGCTGCTGACAGTGGTTTGAGCTAAAATAGCTGGCTTTGCTCTGCTCAGTCCCCAGGGTGAGTCCCAGCAGCTGTGGAGATAATAGTTGCTCCAAGACCATTGGTAGGGGTACTTTTTTTTTTTAAAACAAATTGGTTTTGAATCATTAAGAAACTATACTTTCTGACATGCTACAGAATTAGGAAGTAGCAAAATTTTGAGTAGTTAGCTATCATTTATTCTACTTTTAAACTCTCAACTCATCTCTCCTCCCAAGACACACACACCAGTTTGGCCTCCACTGAAAAACAATGATCTTAAGGGTCCTCTTTGCATGTCTTGGCTTGATCAGAATTACTCCTTATAAGAAAAGCTTGATTTTCCTGCCAAACTTCTCCAAAATGTTTGCAATCAATAAATTCCACCTACATCAAATTATTACAAAGCATACACAACAAGCCCAATAAGATGAAAAGATCTGTACCCCCATTCATCTCTAGTAGGATTATCACTATTGGTAAAATAAGAATGATGGGACATACATGATTAAAACTATAATAAGAAGAGTCAGAAAGAGAAAGAAATACCAAAACTAAGTTCATAACCCACAAAAACCTCTTAGGAAGGGAATGAACAAATCAGCTAAACTGTGCTGGAACAAAATTGTAACTGAGTAAATATAGATGTTTATATAACATTAGGGAGTCTCAGCTGCAGAAAAATAGTCTTGCTGGTTTATTCTATCCTTTTATCAGAGTGATCTTCAGGGGTGCTGACAGCTCTGCAGTTCCTCCACTTGCACAGTGCTTTAAATTTAGGCCTGCCTCACTGAGACCCTATGGGAAGGTAAGGGTCCTTTTAAGCTTTTTGTTTTAAGCCTGAGCCTCATACAGCTTCCAACCAGACTGGAATTTTTTATTGTAGCCAATATTCTTTTGATAGCTGTAACACACTGGTATGTTGATACATATAAGTTTTTTGCCTTCTACATAGCAAAAGTTGGTAGAAGCCACTTGGACACAGATAGGCAGGCAAATAACATCCATTATAAGCAAATGGTCCGGCTCAGCAATTCCATCACAGCTCCCAACTTACTTCCCTTCCACCCCTCCACCACTTCCTTATTTGCCTTGTAAGGTACACTGTCTTGTCTGCCCTGTTTGTTTCTGGCTATCTTTTCAATACTACTTCTTTGACCCAAGTAAAGCACACCTTTAAAACTTGACAGAATAATCTTTCTTTAAAGAGCCTTGAAGATAGACTTACATTTTCTTCAACTTCTGTTAGCCAAACTGAAATAAGCATTACAGACTTTGGCACAAAATATCCTTAAGGTACAACTACCATCACTGGGAGAGGGGAAAAAAGAAGTGAAGGTTTCAATTCTTGTTTCACTTATTCTCAGCTCTTGCTTTAATGATAAATATACTAGGCGAGGTCATACAAGACAGACTTCATAACTAGGGCCCAAGGACTTCCCCCCAAGGATAGATTGAAGGCTTCTAAAGTTACATTCATGGTTTTCCATATACAGCAGGATAACACTTTCTAGGAAGTGATCTGTGGTGGAGAGAAGTATAGCAACTAATATTAAAAACCTTTAGCAAGTTTGGAACTTAGAAACATCATTAAAATTGCAAATTAAAGCTGCCCTATAAAAACCTGTTCTACTGTATCTTGGAATTGCCTGATCAAGGCCACCACCTTCATGTGAGGAAGCAGAAGAGTTGTGTGTGCTTCATTAAGACCAATAGTGGACAAATGCATAAAAAAAAGAAAGCAGTAGTAAGGGTTTGCTTAAACTCAGAGCACCCTCATCTGAGGAGACCTCCAGAGGCTTGAAACTCCTTCCTTTCACTTGATTATCAAAACCTTGTTTACTCAAATTCTTCATGATGAATTCACTACCTCATACATATATCAAAAGATGCTTGGTATGACTATAAGCCATCAGTACCTATCATTTACATCAAGGAAGTACTGTATCTGCACTTTTATCTAGTTTCACCCACAGCAAAATTCAAATATAAAACTGTTTCAAGGAGCCAAAAGCCTCCATGGCAATTGTTCTTAGGACTTTAAACTGGGAACTTTGGAGGAGGGAGGGATTACCAGCAGCCCTGTGAGGGAGTCATTGATAGGCTTGGCAAGCAAGAGGGCTTGGGGTGACAGGAATGAAAGGCAACACTAAACTAACAAAACATGGATTAAGCATCGTTACCTCAAACATTTGCATATAGAAGCACTTCCTTGCTTATAAGTAGCAGAATGAAGACTAGGGGAAGTGTGGTCTTGCTGCTGAATGGGGTAAGGGACCTGTTGATATAGGATGTGGAAAAGGCTAAATTACAAATGCTTTCTTTACCTCACTATTGAGTATCATGACTGGATTCCTTCCAAGTATCTATGTTAACTGAATGGTTAAAAAAAAAAAATCTAATTTTACAAAATCCCTCTAGATTCCTTTGGCAGACCGAGAAACTTGGAATCATAAGATCAGATTTTGTTCAGTAAGAACACTGCCATTGATTTCCAAAAGAAGATTTCATTCTTTAGGTTACCTGGGAGAAACAGCTAGTAAAGATCAGAAAAGAGCTTCCTCAAAGCACTCATGGGCTCCCTAAATCCATTGGTTCCGAGAGGGGGACGTGGTCATCTTCCTGACATGTTCTTTTTCCTCACGCTTTTGTATAACCGAGACTTACCAGGCACATTTCAAATGTCAACAAGCTGACAGAACTAGAATACCCCTGTGTCTAGAACAGAGAATCTCAATTAGCTACAAACATTCATGGTGCAATTCTAGGAATTAGTTTGAAAACGTTGTGATATGGCTGTACATGTTCCAGGAAGAGAAGTAGAGCCAGGACTGCCAAATGGATTATTTTCTGCAAGTTATTTGTTCAGCATACCCTTACAGAAAATTCAGATAGAATGTAACATGATAGGACTGTATAACAATTATTCTAAATCTCTGCTATAGTTTAGAAGAAATTACTTCCTTTTTGTAGCTCTACTGAACCATCCACATGCTTCTATAACTGAGTTATGGCAAAATTTACTTTTTACTTCTCTAGCAAATTCTATCAGACAGTCCCTTTCAGAAAAAAAACAGTAGGAAGTTTCAGAATTTTAAAGCTTATTCAATTCTCTTAGAATTTTCTTTAAGGGGTTAGAAAGAAAAATACATTATGTTCTCCTTCTAAAAGCTGGCCTTTACCTACTAAGCAGGTGAGATAAGAAAGATGATTTACATGCTGGCATAACCACATGGTACATACAAACATAGCAATGAAAGTCACATCAGATCCATCAGTTCCTAAAATAAAGGATGTTTTTAATCCAGCACATTGCCTTGTACTTCCAGGCATTACTCCTGGAGCCAAATTTCCACTTAGAATAGAGCAAAGTGATCTTGGAGACACCACTGCATATCGTCCAGAATCTTTAAAACATCACAGTCCTAAGATAAAGAAAACTCTTCCTATAAGGGAGATAGATCAAGAGATAGTGTCTTATACATGTAGTCAATATAAGAAAGTGAAGTCCTACCTTACTGTTTCAATGGTCCAACAGCCATTGTATGTTATCATTAAGAAACAGGAATCCAGTTTTTACCAGTTATTCTTCAAATATTACAAATGCAGTATGGTGCATTAAATAATATAGCCAGATGTAGAGTTCAATGGTTTTATCCTCAGCTTGATAAATTATCCAGCAGCACTGCTAAACCAGACACAGGAACATAAAACCTACACTCTAGCACTGATAGACAAACAGCTATCATGACCTGGACTCATACATCTACCTCGCAATACCTCACTGCCACATGTAAATGCAGATCCTAGGTAGCCACAGCTCTGCATGCAGGAAGACTAAGACAGAAAGCTCACTGAAAGCATTCAGGACTGAAGACTACACATAAGCCACCTCCAGAGGAACTGAGGCCATGCTCTTACCTGGAGTGTCTGCTACATGAGATGACCATGGCCAAGTGATTGTCTAAAAATCTCATTATTTCTTATAAAATAGAAAGCAAGTATCTTGCTTTCAGGACTGTGGGGGAAGAAAGCTTAAAATGAACGCTAAGTGTCATTAAAAACAGAAGAAAGCAAGAATGTTTTAAGTACAGAGACTAAGTATTAGTTAAATTCCTAAATGTTTTAGATCAACAGTAGTGTAGTTATACCACTCACATTATTAACATTGGTCCCGTTTGCAATATCTTTTACAGATTTTATAAGGTACATCCAGTCTGCAATATCTGACGTTACCCCGATATAAAAATTCAGGCCAGTTACCAATTTCCAGGAGCACTGCATTTCAGAGTGGTGATATTCAAGACCTCAAATATTTGCAAAAAATATGCTAAAAACAAGTCACAACTGATTCTAAATAAGTAACAGTTACCATTCCTTTTTTTCTCAGTGTGCTGCAATACATTTAAGGGTTTAGAACAAAATGACATTTTTGAAACAAGCTGAGTACCAACTTAAAGCTATGCATGTTGAATTATGTGGTATACCTTGGGGTAACAGTAAAAGATGATGTTGGCAACTCCTTCCAGTATGGTTTAAATCTAGCATTTTATTAGATACCAACAGCTCATTAACCTCCTGCCTTGATTTGAGTGAAGTTCAGCATATCTTAGTGTGAGATAAAGGATAGAATAACCTTATTGCTGCTGAACAGGTCCCTAGTTATTCATTTCAAACGGAATTCCACCATAATAGAACCGAATCCCAGACAACGCTACTGCAACAAGCCTATGTAACCCAACTCGGTGCATGTTGGCTTTTAGGGCAGCAAAAAAATATTATTCAGTCCTTTAGATACCTATCAAACTAATCCAGGAAGATGAATTGCATCCTGATCTAAACAACTCATCCAGATTCTTTCTATAACCTATGGAAATAGAAGAAGATCTCTAGAGAGCAATTTGTTCCGTTCTAAGTCTTTCCGGAGATGTCACCTAATCTCCATTGACTATAGAGGGAATCTAGAAGCTTAGCCTTTATGTCTAAATAAGCTAGATTTTAACATTTGAAGTTTCTCGATATTTGCATTAGTAGTGCAGTTTAACTAATTCTAGCTACCAGTACAAAAATAACTTGCTTTGTATACACAATATGTATAAGAATGATTTCGTTCATATGACAACATTAGTGGGTGTATTACCAATAAATCTCCAAAGACAAGGGGGGGGGAAAAATTGTAAAAAAAATGAAAGGTTATCATACTCTAAAAATCACATCTCAAAAGGTTGAGAGTAGATTGCTTCCCTACAGTTTCCTATTAGTGTGCTGCTAATGAAAAATTGCAAGTTCTCTCTTTTGTTGGGCATCTAATGAACCTGATCTGTTTCAGCCTGCAGCCTATGGGTCTATACAATTTTATCCCACAACACTGAATGTCAAGTGCCACTCCCATTCCTCCCTGCATTCCTAAAAACCTAGCCAACTCATCCTCTGGGAAAGAGGAAAATGCTAACCACCAAAATTACAAATACTTCATTGTCTTATTACAATATGCTTATTTACATAAATGCCCTCTATTCATCTTATTGGATCAGCCTGACCAAAACAAAATTTACATTTAAATAGTATCACTATAATTGACATCAAGTACCTGGACTTATTTTCATACTCTTATTTCCACACATAAGAGGCAGGGAAAAAAGCTTTCTCTACTCAGAGAGCAAGAGATCAGTAGGAGATAATAAGCAGAACAATTTATCACATTTTTTTTTTTATTTGTATTTTTTAAATTCTCCAGGGACCCTGCACTTTTCCCCCTGCAAAATATGTGGTAGTTAAAGAAAGAAACAGCAGACAAAATCAGACTTGAACTAGTCAAGGGAAGATTGGATCATCTTGCGTGATCTTGTAACAAAGACAAGAGTTGCTTATAGATACCATCCCTGAGTAGAAGCATCACAGCCAAAAGCTACAACACAGAGCATTGGCCATTGGTGGGTTTTTTTTGTGTTTTTGTTTTGTTGGGTGCTGGTTTTTTTTTTTTTTTTTTAAATCAGGACAACTATCATACCAGCAATCATAGACTGGGAAGCAGGAACATGGGTCCAAGGTAAAAAGGGTTTGTTATCACAGACTAGAATTTCACTGGAAGGAACAGTTGTCACTTCAGAACTGAAGAAGATTGCTGTAGGAAGAGTTACTGGAGCTTCTTTGAGTACTACCCTGCTGCAGAAAGGGGACTGGATTGCACTTTAGAGATATGATACAAGAGAAGTGGTAGTCCTGTTCTCTACTGGGGGACAGTGGCCATAGACAAATGGAACAAGTAAGGATTAAACTCCACCAGCTACAAGAACCAAAATAGGTTCAGAGCAGCTTTCTGCTTTTAGGCAATTCAGGGAGAATACCCCCTCTGAATACCAGGTTAAAGTAAATTAGTAGCCCTGTTACCTGAAAATATCCCATAGACATACATTTTGCTACAGGATAAAGATAACACTTAGAAATTGCTTTGTCATCTCAAAAGAAAGTCCAAAACAGAAGGAGCTAATGAAAGCTTTATTTCCTGCAGCTCTGGAATACAACACAAATCATTGTTTGGATGATGAATGGGAGTACAGTAATGATTATGGGATAATGATTATGTTTTTATTTGGGGTTGTGGTTGGCTTTTTCCCAATGGTTCTCTTCTCCACTGCATTTCTCATCCATAAAGCCACAGAAGTGTGTCATTGCTGCATGACAAAGCTTCCAAATGAAGCATTTAAATGAGATGAAGATTTGTTAATACCAAGAGAGGGCAAAAAAAAAAAGTAGCAATATTCAAAGAATAAAACCTTGAAGTAAAGAGGTGTATGAACACAGCTGAACTGCATCAGCTAAAGCAGCATTTCTCAAAGCATAGGCTGCAAAGCACTAAACAGCTCAAAGGACATTCCTCTTCAAGACAAGAGGATGGCAGCTCACTTCCCCAAAGATGAGACTGAGCACAGCCATTCCAGTTATGGGCTGCAAGAGTTTCACAAGGAAGGGAAGGGTTAGTTACCTCTAATTGCTAATACTCCAAGTCACAACAGACTTTAAACATTTCAAAAGTGTTTGGGGTAGAAAGGGCAACATCTGAGAGCAGACACAGTATACAGAGCTTTACACAGACGGACTGATGTATATGACCTTTACAAAGCCCTCCTTTATGTTAGCCTCAGTGATGCATGAGCACAGGTTTGTTCAACTGCATTAGCGATCTGTTTGTTCAAATACTTTGTGGCTCTGTGACATTCAGATAAATTCAGCTCGCCCCTTGCAATATCAGCAGCATGTTTTGTGTTTGATTTCACATTTTTGTATCTTAATTAAGAGAAAGAACTCTTGGAAAAAAAGGAAGACAATTCACAATTAAACCTGAAGCAGAAAAAAATGTTTCTAAATATTATCCAAAGCTAACATTTATATTTTTGCAAGGTGTTTTTTAAGTAATCAAGATTTGATGAAGATCAATTTACAGGCAAATAAGATACTTGCAAGGCTTAGTCCTCAGATTAACATCTTCCAGCCACTTTGCCAATCCCAACAGCAGTTACTGCAAGGCAGGTCTAACACATACCAACCTGAACTGGCCATTTAAGAATTTCTGCTTCAGCTGGGTTCATTGGAGCACACTACCTTTCCATCCCAACACACCTGCTGTGACAAGACACTCTGTAAGAGGCATCATTTGCTCATCATTTCACTCTTGCCAGGGAAATCAGCTCTACAGGTAATGCAGTTTCATGGTGTCAGTTCAAGAAACCAACTGCACTTCACCAGGCAGCAGAGCAACTGAAAGCTAGTCAAAGGATCCTGCCAGTGCATAACTCTGCTCCAATAAGAGTTAAACCATCCTTAGGTTTAGTCATGTTACTTTTATTACAATCCTAACAATAAACAGCTCTGGGGTGGCAGTCCTGGCCACTCAAAATTCAACGCTCCTTAAATATTGCTGGGTATCCGACTCCAGTTTGCTGGAGGCAAAGGACCTGTCAGGCCCCAGCATAGTTATCTTTATCCATGTTCTGCTCCATTGTTATTCATTTACACAGCAGGGCAAGTCCTTTCTTCCCAATCCAGAAACTTGCTGTGCTGAACAGCAAAGCAGGAGTCCATATCTGCATCAAGTTGTTGTCCAGCTCCTTTTATGTACATCTTGTCACAATCATTGTGGCATAAATAATTTCCCAAAGGAATAATTGTCACAACAGGTCAGGCAACATCTTACCCACATAAACATGCTTTAAAAAAAAAGTTTGTTTGGTGGGTTTTTTGGTTTTTTTTTTCTTTTTTTTTTTTTTTTTTTAAGATATTGACTTCTGATGGGTTCTGCATCAGTGAAGAGGACAGTTATCCAGGCACTGACAAAGTTTTGCAAACAAAAAACTATAGGAAAGCAAATATTTAGTATTGCCTAAGTGTTTTGCAGAATACAAGTTTCTGTACAAAGGCATCCTTATGCTCTAAAGTACAGTCAAATGAAGATGTTTTCAGCTTCTTTCTAGCCACTCCATAGATAATTAAATGAATATACAATTAATCACAAGCCTTTTTTACCCAAATCAAGCCCAATATCAATATTTCTACTGGTTTCAGACTGTCACTGCTAAGAAAAAACATAAACATTCAAGCAGGTTATATTTTATCTCCAGCAGAAGACACTGGTCTTAGAGGACACTGCAGTAATACAGACACACGACTCGGCTGCAGAATTCTGCTTGAACCTTTGCCTGCTTTAAATGTATTTTGATCTGAAAGCTTGGTGCAGTCTTCTCTAGAGCCCAAATCCCTATATTATTTCATGTTTTTACCTCAAATACCATCATACAAGCTCTTAACCCTACAATACATTTTTCACACCTGTGAAGACCAGGTGGGATGTGCACAGGTTTTCAGGGCCAGGCCCCAATCTCTACAGCACACTACACAAGAATTCATTAGACTACATACACCACTGCATGAATCCCACCCCATACAGTCTCAAAACATGGGTAAAACATTATGCATATTGCCACCAGGTGTTTTAGTATTCATACAAGCCTGTTCTCCAAAAGTGTATGGCTTGATCTCAGAATTGCTCAGGTACTTGGCTTACATACCTACCAACCTTGCTAGATTCACATCTGCTTTTGATTTTTGCATAGTTCCTCAAAACTTCAAGCAAAAGAGAAACTTCAGCTAGAAAATAGCCTGTGTTACAGAAGATTACCAGTTCCGTATGTAGGCTTTGGAAAGTGTGCACACAAGGCAGGGAGAGGCAAGTGCCTCAAATCCAGAACAGTCTGCAAATTGTATGAATGACTTCCGAGAACCTCAGATATGCTCAAAATCCACCTGATCAAAGACATACAAGTACTGATTTGTTAACCTTATTTTCAGATTCTTGCCTCTTTAGAGTCCGGCATACAGATATTAGCTCAAGAATTTGCACAGAGGCATGGTTTGCAGCACACCATACAAAATAATTTAAAAGGCCCTTTTGAATGCAACTGGGCTAATTAATCTCCTTTCTCATGAGGAAATAACACCCAAGACTCCAGTAACAATAACTCAGTCTCATTTAAGTGCCATATGAAAAATGTTAGTGATAAAATACTTATTTAACCAAAATTTAAAAGTTCACTAGTGAGATTGACAATGTTTCCCTTCCTTTCTGTATGATGTCTGCTGCAGTTTTGCATTGCTAAAATTTACCAAGAGCTTGAGCCAAAGGACTATTTTAATTCCATATCATCTTGGTTCAAAACCAGCTTCAATAAATGCTTCAGGTCTTTTATTGATACTCTAATTTGTCAGGCACCATATATCTTAAAGGTATCCAGTCACTTAAATTGATGTAATTTCTACCAAAGCCAAAATGCACACTTACCACTCTCCATTGCCTACAAACCTGTCAGACCAACAACCTACTAAAAAAAAAAAAAAAGGCCAAAAATGAACATTCTGTTCTCCTTTATATGATCCGAGTTCTTACACATCTTCTACAAAGCCTTTGTATCTTCTAGCTGAGCTATTAATGGGTACAGGAAAACAATCTGCCTTGTCCCCCAGAGTTATTGCAGGCCACTATACTTGTCAGTTCTGACAAATACAGCACTAGTTTTTTTTTTCCTGCCAAAATATGGAATGTAGTTACAAGTTGAATTGTTGCTTTTTAAAGTCAATTCCCCATCCTCATCCTAGTCAGAATGAAACAATCGACTAATACGCTCAACTATTTCAGGTTGTAGATAGAAGACTGCTATAAATGGGCATATCAAGAGCCTGCCTCACAGGGACCAAAAGTCAACACATACATATTTTAAACAGTGATAATTTTCAGTTCTCCCAGTAGGAGTAAAGTTCTCTGCAGACTGATGACTGTTCCCTTGAAGATCTCTACATAACACTATCACCTATTAGCTATTTTGTTAAATTAAATTAAATCTTAGTTGGTCCATTCTCCTTCATCCACTTATCAAGCAGTTAACTTCAGATTTGTCTTCATAGCCCAGTTAAATCAAGTGACTGACATTTGGCTTTGAGCACTCATCTTTGTCACATCGTGAGTTAAAACTGTGCACCCATGAAACCTCACATGAACTGGAGTGTAGGCATTGTATCAGGTAACTGGATCTTCCACTTCTTGTGTTTCCTTCTTATTTGATATTTATCCACAGTCAGGTCATCCTAATCTAGACATAAACCTGATGTCCAAGTCACATTTCTGTGACGCAGTTTTTTTCCCCCTGCACATCCTGCTCCACATGCAAGGTGACTCCTCACTCCTTTTCATGCTGGAAGAGTCCCAAGAACTTTCAATCAAATGTAATTGAATATCTCTGTCCTGAAGATAGCAGGACACTGTACGGCTAGCACCAGCTGTTTTGATCATCTCTTCTATAAAGCACATCAGTTTCGACCTGATGAAGAATTAACTCATTAATCCCCCAGAAGTAAATAGCTTTGACCTGCTCAAGTGAGTCAGTTGAGGCACATCTAAATTTCATAGACAAACACCTCATACTAGTCTGTATCACCCTACAGACATGAACTTTGAATATCCATAACTGAGGATCAAATCATTAGCAGTATTTTATGGCACATTCACTTCTTTTCTCACTATCCCTCCTTGTGCTTTTTTGTCCTTAATGTCTAAAGGACACATTTAGTTCCCAGGGAACAGCAGATTCTTAGTGTTACTTAGTTCCATTTGCAAGTCATCTTGTCCTTTCCAGTCACCTTGCACATCACCATCAATTACTGTATTTTTTGTGTTTAAGTAATTTCTCTGTTCTTTTGTACCCTTCCACTTATCTTTTTTTACTCTCCCATGTCCTACTTGCCAACATCACCACCTCCCAACTATTTCAGTTTCACTTGGAAACTCCACATCTTTTTCTTCCAATGTCCAAAGTCACCACAAGCTGTGAAAAATACCTTACAGGAGCACAAGGGGCTTTTGCAAACTTTAGGTAGGAACTGTGGGTAAAAGCTCCAGTAAAGATGTTGAGAGACCTCCTAAAAATATGATATCCAGTGAGGTCCAGGATGCAGTTTTTCCAAAAAGAAAAGCAACCAACACACCATATCCAGGACTGTTGGCAGTAGTGTACAGACCAGCACATTTGGATCAACCATTCATCACCTGCTGTGGAGCCAAGAGATCAAGACTCTGGGCAAGTTCACCTTTATTGGGGCCTTTCAGGTGAAATGCTATGCCTATAGGATATATGTTCACAGCTTTTTAAGGGAAGGTGAGGTTGGTCCCTGGATGCAGGGTGGCCAGTGCTGTGCCAGGCTGAGAAAGGCAGCCTTCTTTTTTTTTTTCCATAAAGGCAGTTATAGAAGTTGAGGAGCAACCAAGGTTGCCCTTCACTGCATCTGTCCAAGTACCTATCTGAGAACTACCTGACCTGTTTCCATGCAAAAAAAAAAAAAAAAAAATCAGCTGACATGCTTTAAAATCTGAGCCCAGAGATCCTCACTCAGGGCACAGATCCTCCAGGAATTTTCCTGGTCTTATGGATTTACTCTCTAAACTGCAGGCTTTCCTGAAAATCCTCAGAGTCTTTCAGGCAAATTGGCATGGGAGAGCAGAGATGACCAATATCAACTTGACTGTTGAGCAAGCACAAGTTTCTGTACCTCTGGAATAACAGTGTTTTCTTATGTAGAAAGCAAGAATAGTGCCACATTTCCTCCAAAAATTGTCAGAACTCATGCATTCCCAATCTCACCTTGCAACTTTGTCTCCTAAACACTTATGGAGACTAAGCAAATAGAAGATGTGTTTGCCAGGTACATGTCGACTCATGAGCACACTGATTCAGTCCAGCTGGTTACAAGAGGAGAGCACAGCAGGACATAACAGATCATAATAGATCTGCCACACTGTAGTCCCCAGGCTTAGCTACAAAGCAGCAATATACTTCAGTTCTCATTTACACAGGGGCTATACATATGGAACCTCATAGTAAGAATTCAGTTGTGGTGCAAAGAAGCATTGAGTGTGAGAATAAAACCCCTAAAACTTGGGTTAAGCTACTGCTAGCACTAATAAGCAAGAGCATGAACATGACTGCAGATAACATTTAAAAGTGTAGCACTCAAAAGGGAAAAAGCTCTAGAAAGCACAACTCTTGCATTAAACTAAGATCAGTTGAAACTGAACTGGTAAAAAGGTCAAATGGGCTACTGCTGAAAATTATGATTGCTTTCTCTATCATTGCTAGAGTGAAACCATCTGGAAGAATATTTCCTAAGGACTTATGTTGACCAGGTTATGCTCTTACAGCCCCATTGGTAATGATTTGACAGAAAATACCCTGAAGTTGTGTGATTACTACTACTAGAATATGAATAGTAAGATTTTTATATTAAAGTTCCATTTTGTGATTGCTAGTTAGGCCTCCTGGTCTGCTGAAAGCAATTAGGCTTTGCAGGACTGTCTTATAAAACTTTTTAGAGTCAGAATAGCCCCTAGTATTCCAAGATCATACTGTGTTCTTTTGTGTACAGGCTTTTATGGCTTCTTGTATTCTTTGTCATACATTTCCAAAAATAGTGAAAGAAAAACCCAAACAGATAAAGCATATTGATCTTTTCCAGCTCATTTTTCAAGTTTTGAGCACAGTTTCTGTGGTTTGCAACACTGGCATCAGCTTATGTTTCAAAGCTGCATGATTGGACCATCTCTAGTTTGAAGCTTTTAAAAAGCCCAGCTATATTCCTCATTTTTCTAAATTATTTGACTCAAGCAATCTCTTCTCTACACTAAAATACTGTTAAGAAGGTTAAGGCATAAAGCACAATTATTGTAACTGAAGCAAGAAAGCTTGAGCTCAAACCTGATAAGCTCTTAACTACAGACAGGTAGTCAGAATATTTGTAGTACATCAAAAAGATGAGTGACTGCCTACAGAAGATACCTGTAGCATGGGAAGGTGTAAATACAAAGATATACCCAATCTCTTCCTATGCTAGAGAGGAGGTATGCTCCCAGCTGGCATCTCTGTCTGTAACAGTTAACTATGAGACACATTTTTCCCACCACAAGACTAATTCACAAGGGAGCCTTTTGAAGAAAAAGTACTTCAATCAGACAAATTACAAGATTTACTCCATCAGCAGTGGCTAATTGTGTAAAACTTCATATTACATACACTTGTAATGCATCCTGAGGGGTGACCTTATCACTCTCTACAACTGCCTGAAAGGAGGCTGTAGTGAGGTGGGGGTCAGTCTCTTCTCCCTGGTAACAAGCGATAGAACAAGAGGAAATGGCCTCAAGCTGCGCCAGGGGAGGTTTAGGTTGGATATTAGGAAAAACTTCTTCCCTGAAAGGGTAGTTAGGCACTGGAACAGGCTGCCCAGGGAAGTGGTTGAGTCTCCGTCCCTGGAGGTATTTAAAAGCCATGTAGATGTGGTGCTTAGGGATATGGTTTAGTGGTGGACCTGACAGTGCTGGGTTAACAGTTGGACTCGGTGATCTTAAGGGTCTTTTCCAACATAAACAATTCTATGATTCTATCTGCCTGTTAGAGAAACAGCAGAAAGTCTTTTTTAGTTCACAGTTCTCAAAGTAAACATTTTGCAAACAGTTCTTTCCTAAACAAAACTGTAATACTGCCAAAATAAGAATTATATGTTACTGAGGTATACAGAGGTACTTTGGGTCTCATAATGTGCAACTGTCTATACATGCACATGTACACACATATGCACACTCATGAAAAATTATCCTTGCCCTGAAGAGCAAGAGAGACTACAGAAAGGAAAGCCTCATCATGCCTAATTTACAGATGGGGAAGCTGTCATGATGAAAGTTAGATACTGACAGTATACCTGCATTACAGCTGAAGCCCATGACCGCAAGGCAGCTTTGAATAGACACCATGCACAGCAACTGTGGAAGCACAGCACTCACAGGATGACTGCCACGCTGCCGCAGCTGCATTATCTAATAAATACTTGAGTGAGGCAATTTAAGACCAGTTCAAGTCTATTCCAGCTATAATACCACTTCAGGGCTCCAGGGTCAGAGATGGCCTTAACCAAGAGCACGTGAGACATCACTAGCAGAGCACAGTATTCAACCTAGCACTCTTGGATTACAAACCAGGAGTTTTTAACCCAACATCTGTTTCTTCAAGCTATTGTTTCAGTGCAACCTTGAACATTAGGAATAGAGATAGCTCAGTCATTTATTTTAGACTATTATTTCAATTTTTTTTCCCCTTTGGCTCCGTTATCACTACAAGACTATGAAGCACTCGCTAGGCATCCAGAAGTACTGCAAAATTACTTGCCTTCAGCAGAGCAAGCTGCTCACCTGATCAGAGGCAAGAGCTCCAGAAGTCACAGCAAGAGGTTCCTTCCGAGATTTTAGCCGAAATTTGAAGAACACTGACATCGCCTAGGACAGCTACAGAAGTAAGCTGTGCTGGCAAACTTGGCAATGACTTCACAAGCTCAGGAAAATTTACAGGATGAGGTTGAAGAACCATTTTTTTTATCTACTTTTTCCTAATTTCTGCTACAGATCTATGTCCTATGACAATCTTTGCTGATATATATCCATGTAGAAAGGGCAGAGCTTGAAGCTACTACAAGATCCTCTCAAATTGCTACCTGCAAGCAAGAGACTGTTCAGCTATTTAAATAAAAGGGAGGAAGGGGCAAAAAAGAGTCAGGCAGTAAAAGAAACCATATGCAGTCCTTAACTCAGGCCTGCAGATGAAATCTGAGGCAAAGCTAAGCCAAGAAGAGAAGTTCAGATAGACTTGGTGCAACTGCTAGTCTGCAATGACAGTTTTTGCTTTAGAGTGGCTAGATGAGGCAGCAATATTGGGCAACATGGCAAAACCCTACAAAGACTATTTAGGAGAATTGCATGCTAGATCTGAACCCTCCATCCCCCACAGAGATGTGTTTGTCCATACATCTTTTCTATCCAGGTCTAAGTGGTAGAACTACAGCCTTCAAGCAAGCCAACAGTGCATGTGAAGCAGGAGAAGCAGTAGTGCAGGTCAGACCACCTACTTAGTCACTGTATCTCATTGTACAGTTTGTTCCCTGCTTGTGCTCAGCAGCCTAATTCATGGGCCTTCATTCAATAAAGGACTGAAGCACATGATTATCACTATTTTAAAGCCAAGTACAATGAAAGCAACAGACCATATCTGTACTTAGTATTACACTGTCTTTTGGTGAAATCAAGGCTAGCTAGCTAAGCCATTCATTGAGCGCACACAACACTGATGAAACATCTGCATGCTCTCTCAGGCTTCTCTGCTCATTTCTCTGACACCAAATTCACCAAGATAAATCATTTTTTTTGCCCAGTAAAACCTGATCCTTAAGCCCATGCTGCTCCTGACACCACCAGCCTGAAGCACATGGTGAAGGCATTAGTCTCTGCCTGTTCCGTTCCCTCTTGCCACTAACATCAAGGAAGAAATTAGCTTTAGCAGACAGAGCAGCCAGGACAATTCTTACTTCAGCGAGGAAAAGCTTGGCATTATGTTTTCCTATCTCTTATTAGGGAACCCTAAAGCCTTACAAAAGTCACTACTGATGGACCTAAATAAGTTTATAAATCTATTATACCACATATCACCTAGACAACTTGTTTTCTCAGCATCTGACTTGACTAGTCACTCAGGGAAACTGGGACAGGGTGAGGGGGGTCTGGAGGGAGAAAGAGCCCTTTCTGCCTGTTACTTAAATCATAAGTAATGGCAGAAAACAAGAGACGTCCATTATCTGTGTAGAATCCAATCCCCAGGGGCTCTCTTTACCTCCCCCCTTTCCCTACCCCACCATAAACTTCATACTGACAGAGTGCAGTCTCATCAAAAAGCAAAACAGTTCATGAGGAAAAAAAATCTTTGAAATGTATATATTGAAGTGAAGCAGCATCAAAATGCCTCGTTTTGATAGTGTTTGACTAACAAAATAGTTTTAAGATGCTCACTTCAAACTTATTGATAAATTTGCCCACAAAGACAAAGTCTCAAATTTGATACTTTAATTGCTCCATTTTGCAAAGTAATGATTTTTTTTTTTTTTTTTAAGAACACTGCCTTATCCCAGTTCATATGGATATGGCAATTCAAGAGAGGTAGACTTTGCACACAAACAAAAAAAAAAAATCTGATTTTTACCCCTGTGTGCATGTCTGAGACTAGAAAAGGCAGGCCAGGGTTTGCATGGGAGATAACAGTACCGTTTTCCTTCTCAGTTTGTTGGGAAAGAGATGGAGCTCACAGACATCTCCCATGTGGGTATCCCATAAGAGGAATAGCAGCTCTCCACCTAGCTTAGGAAGAGGGAAAACTAATGCACTGCTGTTTTGTCTAGTGCCCTGAGACAGGGTATTAGTATTATTTGACATTTAAACTGAGATAAAAGGAGGCTCCATCCCTTAGACACCACCCTAAGTTTTCTGTCCTTTATTTCAGCAGCTGATCATACTACCCAAGATGGGTTCGACGCCTCAGCTTTTACCAAGTCACTTTACTTTTCCTTGTTTCCCTGCTAAGGAATTTTCTCCTCACTCAAAACAAACACAAACTTCTCCTCCTACATAGTCCCATTTTCAATGAGGCAAGAAAGAGAAGAGGGGGAGATGGGAAAGAGAGGAGATGCTTGCAGAAGTCATCTCTAAGGAAATCAATATGAGAAATGCTTCATCTTCTCTCCAGTCCCATTGTGTTATATCCCAAGTGTCTCACTTAAACCATAACTAACAAGTAACAACAAAACCCCATAATCATAAGGCAAGGCCTGCAGCAGTATTTCTGTTGTGGTATCAGGCGGCTAAGTTCATAGGCCCCTACAGCTATCCCTAAGACTCCAGAAGAAGCTGCAATCTCCCTTCCCAATTTATTTCTTGCCAGTCAAAGCCTAAGGCCTGTATTCAAATTTTGTACTCTCAGTTTACACACAGCAATAAAACCCCACCAACTCTAGAGGCAGTTGCTTCATTAGAAGCTGAGTGAAAACAACCTTATTAGCAGCTGGCAACTGATTAGTCCCTTCCCAGTATGAAGAGGGTTTCTGACTAGACCAAGTTACTACATAAAATACATTGAGGCAGGTCAGCTAAGTGGAAAAAGTGGCTTTGACAGGAAAAACATAACTCCTGATTCTGCCACTGAAAGAGATAGGGCATTTCCCTGATAGCAAAATATTAGCTACAGGATCACAGTAGCTTGGTTCAAATCCTGGGTGCATTTTCTTAACATAAGGGCTTCTCCAAATTGTTAGCATTGAAATTTTGTGAAAATGTATGCACATTTTCTTAGCTTGGCTCACATCTTCGTGGCTCTGGAGGGAATCAGAAGATGTGCTCCAAGACACAACAGAAAACATTGCCAAGATAATGAAAAATAAGAGGAAGAAGCATGCATGCTAGAAAGGTTTTGGTTTGCAAAACAAGTCACGAGGTGTAATTCAATGGTGATAAATAATAGCTGCATTCTAAGACCATATAGGTGAAATATTCCCTCTGAATTCTCACATGATGCGTTTTTCCCCCCAGCTCACAGGTCATATATCCTTCACTGCTTAGAAGAAATGACATTTGTTAATGAAGCATGCAAGCTCATCTGTAACATCAGCTACTTCCCCGTGGAAGGCAAAAGAGCTCCTGAAAACTGTAAGTAGTGTTAGTAAAACAGAGGGCACAATTTCAAGTCTTCAGATCTTGGATTCTGCATCTGACTATTAAACTAATTTAAAAAAAAAAAAAAAAAAGAGTTACACCAGAAGCTGGCTGTCAGCACCTAGATGATTTATTCAGTTCAGCATAAGATTCAGGGCCAGAGAGCTCTGCTCTAGTCCAGCCCATAACAGATCTGGATTCAGTCCTTACAGCACCATGAAAGCACTGTGCAGACCTAAGTGATTTCTTTTCTCCATCCTTTTGTTTAGAAAGTAGGGTCATACTCCTTTCCCCCACAGGGGATAATACCACATGCAAATGTACACCAACCTGAATTTGCTCCGGAAGAGAGAGGGTAGAAATAGGCATAAAAATAGAGTTAATCCACCTTATAACACGTTTGTCAGGAGCCCAGGCAGCCCTCTGGTGCCCTGAGCCACAGGCTCAGCTGTGGCTTTAATGTTGGTCATCATCATGAGATGGCAAGACCCTCCGTGCTCCACCATGTCTTGCTTTCTCTTGGCACACAGAAGAAAGGAGAATTAAGGGCATGGAGCTGAGAAGGAAGGGATACTCTTCCTGGGGCATAGCGCCTCACAAGGCCACCCATGCTGCAGGGAGATGGTCCTCAGATCTGGCTGCAACTGCCAAAGAGGCCTTTGACTGCTATTAGTAGTCATATTGAACTTACCCCACCAGTTCTCCACTAAATGTTTACCTCATTTTCATGCCATGTAGGAGGACTTCATTTTAAAACTAAACCAGTTTCTGCCTTGATGCACTACAAGAAACACATACAAGACTATTCTTGCTTACCAGTCTTGAGGCTTTCCAACATGCAAAGCAACAGAAGCAAGTTAGATCCCCTACAACCACAACTAATAAGCTGATCAGTCACACAATTATTTACTTTTTAAAAAAAAAAGCATTGTCACTATGGTAACAGGAGCATCTACCAGATTTAATTTCTCTAAGATACAGAATGCCTCTCTGGAGTGCACACAGCAGCCTGACAAGCTATCAGAGCTTTTCACAGGGTCTCCTAGGAAATATTTTCGCTCGTTTTCCATTGCAAAAAGTTTTGCTGCATGCCAGTTATTGTTTTGATTGAATTCACGAACACGCCTCTATGAGTCCTCAAAAGGAAGGAAGAGCAGGGAGAAGTTACTGCCTAGAGTAATAAGACCTTAACAAGACTTGTGGCACCTATGGAACCAAATCCCAGGTGAAAGCAGTTTGTGCCACTTTTCAGGGTTCAGCTCCACTGTTCCAATTTCAGCTCAGCTTCCTTCCAGCTCATATCACTCCTTCAGGATCAAGGTTCCAGGTATCACCTTCCCTAATGTTTGCACCCTGGTACTGCACCCTCTTTTCGCAAAGATCAAGCCCCCATTCCAGTTCATTATGAAACACCAGGAAAAGCTTTTCCAATACAAAGGGCCAAAACAGATAGCAGAATAAGCAGCAGTATCAAAAGAAAGGCTGATGAATTTTTATGCAGAAGTGTACTTCAACATGACAAGTGATGCAGACTGATGGGAGAGTGCCTGCAAGAAAAGCAATTCTGTCCCTATCTGCATGTTTCCACCTCCTCCTTGTGCAGAGCATGGGGAGCCCTTGGATGCAAAGCTAACCATAGTAGTTTATTGACCAGACAAATCTAATCCCCCTAAAAAACAAGTTAGTTCTTAGATCAGCTAGCTGTTTGAACCTACCTGAGGCCACATGTTTAAGTCTGATACAAGGGACTAAGACCACAGTATGGAAGCAGCCCAAAGTTATATTGAATAAAGTCATGCCCTAATGTCTAATATCTGCAGGCACCTGAAGTTACAGATGTACCTTAGGTCACTATGACATTGTTTCAAACTCACATTGGCCAGTAAGGATAACCCCGAGACACTTCACCATTTCACAGCACAGAATCACTAACTTGAAAGTTATATTTTGGCATATTTCAGTAGTAAGAGTCTACAGCAGTTCCTCAAGAACAAGAGGATGCTTTCTATTTGCAGCAAGCCAACTGACAACATGGGAGCTAGGAGACTTCAAGATTTCTAAAAGGTACTTAAACACAATTTCTGTTTTAGCATTTTAAGAGCACTAAATATACTTTAAGACACTCTGTGACAAACAGCAAAATGCATACAGCCACATCTCCTATGTCTGCCTACAAGTTTGCTATTTGAAGCCCACAGGAACTTGGTCCAAAGTCCCCTAAGAAAACTGATTATTTTACAATAAATAGTGCTAGAAAATAAGTAAAGTCCCTGAAGATCCTAGGCCTTCCCAGGATCCTTGGGATCAGCACATTTGAGAGTAGTCAACAGTAAACCAGATTAGCAAATCAAACCCTGTGCTGGGCCTAGAAATAAGTAGTATTTCACAGAAGAAAAGCAGTACGAAAAACTATGTCTTTAGAAGATAAAAGGAAAAGTTCCCCCCTTATTTTCCCTACTTTAACTTAAAAGACCTCATCACGCAATCAGGCTGCCCCTTGAAATAGGCTGTTATTTATGATTTATATCAGGTTACATATATCCCTAACCTAGTATTTCTGATGACAATTCTGCTCTACCATTCAGAAAAAAGCTGCAAAGCACACACAAAAAAGACGTTCTACGAGTCTTACAAAAATGTACTGCTTCAAAAAGAGATCTTCAGAATTCAACCCCTCCAACTCTGCCCCAATAATAATTTTACTGAGCATGGAGAAGAAATGTTTTTTCCTACTAAGTAAGGAAAAACAACTAACAGAAGTGACTTCTTAAAAGCATGCCTTTAAGTTTCTTTAACTTTTTAACTTTCCTCAGAACCCAGCTTGTAGTTCAAGGATGGCAAGGCAAAGAAGTATCCACGCCTACAGTGAACTCCTAACACATACTTGTGAGCTATGCTGCTGACTGAGACCAAAACAGACCTTAAGAGCTCTGGAGCACTAACTCAAACATGGTTCTGCTTATCCCTTCTGAAGAAATACCTGCTTGCCTACCTCATAGGTTAGTATTAAAGCACCTTGCAGGCTCTTCTTGCAACCTGCTGCTGTTTTCACAGAAGCGGGAAAGGAAGAATGGACAGCTCAGTGGTTCCCTTCTCCCTTTAAGGCAGTCACCTGGGCCTTTCAGGGCTTGGGCAGGAGCCCAGCAGTAGCCTCCTTACACCTGGGGCAGGCAGGTGGAGGCCTAGGTGGCCAAGAGGATCAAAGCAATGGAGCAGCTGGAGGTCTGGGAGGAAAGAAAGGAAACACTAAGTACATCTGGAGCACCACAAGCCATTTGGAGAGTGCAAAGCAGAAACCACTGGGCTGCAGTACACAAGAATGTCTGTAGCAGCAGAGCCAAACGCAGATCCTTCAATATACCAAGAGGTCAGTGCTAGTCATCACAGAAACAGGTAAATCCTAAAGAGCAAGATACAGATATCTCCAGGAGTACAAGGAAATTAAGATATTTCAAAGTCATAATGCCAGGGACCAGATACTACTGGCATAGACTCACACCATTTCAGCTGACATACTGCATGGTAGACATATAAATCCAAGGTACAATTTCAAAGTTAGCAACATTGCTCTGGAAGCAATTCTCATATCATGAAACAGTGAGACTATTTCATCCTCCAGGATGTTATAGCTCTGTACAGCACTGACCTGACACAAGAACATTTTGTCAACTCATCCACCAAGACAGACTTCTCTTGTTCTTATTTTAAAGGATTTTTCTGCACCATACCTGACTCAATTTTCCCACACATTTTTATTTCCCTTCAAATCTGAGATGTCTTAAGTGAAAAGCACTTGTTATCAGTGTCACTTTCTTTTGTGCAATACTCTCTGTGCAAGTGTATGTCAGTCTCCATTTGTCTCCTGCCAGGAAATGTGGATGTGCCTTCCCAAATTTGGCCTCAAGGCCTAGCCACGACATTGCTTGTCTTTCTGTTTCTGACAGCTCCAGTTAAAAAGTAGTTTCATATTAAGAAAATGGAAAACACCTGGAAATAAAAGCAGCCTCTATGACCTCTGCTTGACAGATTCCCAGGGTCTCCTCTGCTGCACAGAAGCACTCTTACTCCCACAGTTTGCTCAATAGCCATATTAGCAGGCAGCTAGCTTTGCAAGTCAATTCTTGGAAGGAGGATGAATGGCCTCAGGACTTGTATGTTCTGCCTAGCGTTCAACTCTGTTACATCTTTGTTATGACAGGATAGGGAGAGCAAAAAAAAGTTTGTATTAAAAAAAAAAATCAATTAATTCAGCCAAACAAGCTAAGGCAAGATCAGGTTTAAGAGACAAAGTATTCCTTCTTGGGCAGATAGATGTTGAAGTTAAAGTTTCCTCTAGAAATTATGTAAAGAGAAATTCACTGAGTAATATAAATAGATAGAAAACATTCCCAGCTCCAGAAGTTCTCTGGGCTAAAAAATAGAGGACAGAAGAGCACTCAAAGCAAATCATTACCCCTCCCCTAAGTATTCACTTAGGCCTCCTGCTGGAGTCAAGAGTGTAATGCTAGAGGGACCCTTTATATGGGCATTATTAATCAGGGCCTGGCATGACAGACCTCGTGCAGCTCAGTGAAGTTAGCTTGAGCTTGTCCATCTGAAAAGTCCTAAACTATGGACAAGACAGGTGTCACTTCACCAGCTGATACTAGTGATGGGTTTCCACAAGTTGATGCTCTCACAGAAATATTTCCAATGGCATTTTGTCTTAGGAGCTTAATGGCCCCATGTTTGGGGGATTTAAGCAAAGCAAGGGAGGAGCAGTGAAGCTAGAAAACCACCATCCTTACTTCTCACTGGTCACCTAGAGCAGCCCCACTACTCAGCTGAAAATGATTTATCTCCCTGGAGCAGGATTTTACAGGCAGATGCCATCAACTCAGCCCTCCCTTCCATACCACCACCCCCCTCCCTTTAAATCCAAGGCTGTCAGGTTACAGGATTAAAGGCCCAGAGTGAACACAGACTGACAGGGGATCAGAAGAAGCCTAGTAACCGTCATCAGCTGGAGCACACTAAGCAGCACACAGTTTCTCTGAAGACAAAGGAGAACAATGAGACCAGTATCCTTGTGTGAAACCTACAAGGATGAGCCAAGGAAAGCAGCTCTCCTGCAAACTGAAGGAGGTTATTGCCTCAAGGCAGTAGGACTTTTACTCTACAAGTTTTTGTAGGAGGCTGGGTGAAGAGTACTTTTGGGTTGTGCTAAATGTATTATGGAGTGTTCAGGTGGAGGATTCTGGAATCTGCCCAGGAGAAAGAGGATACAAGAAAGTGAGTTATGAGAAGAGCTTCAGGTGGGAATTTGTATCTTATTAGACATCATAGAAAGCAATAGAAAACAACCTCAGGTTGCTCTGGGAGCAGCAGAGCTTATTTTAATTCCTTTCAGTAGGAAAATTCTAGCAGAAAACACAGCCTGAATTTTTAACTGAAAAGCAGCCAAAGTGCAAAAAAGTAAATAAAATAATCAAGTGTCACAGCCTGACTTGATCACTGGAGGTATGAAAATACTTGCTTTGTAGCAGCACTATTGTACACATCAGTCTAGGTTTTCAGAGTTATTTACCCCAAGCCCCTTCCTTACATGCAATCAAGTAATAATTAAATCTCAGTACTCTATGCACAATGCAAGTGCCTTACAATTTTCTGTGTGCATAATTAAAAGTTATTTATAGACAAAAATAGCAGCTGTGGATATGAATGCAATGTTTCAGCATTAAATTTAATATCAGCAAGCAGGAGAGTAATTCGTTAATGGGCATGCAGAGTTTTTCTTAAAGGGTGAAAGCATTAATTACTATTTCTTCCATTTTAAACTTCTCTAATAGACATATTCCTCCCAAAGTACATCTAAAGATTTATTTCCATTCTGGTATTGTTTTATACAATTGAAATTCAGGCTTAAAATTAGCCATCACCTAGAGATTTGGTAATGACTATTATTCCTAGTGTTTTTTCCTTGAGAAGTAAATCCCCCACTCTTGAGAAGTAACTCACAAAAGGCATTAGTGATTCTGCACTGCAGTTATCAGTAAATGCACTAATTTGCCTAATCAGCAGTCAGTTCTAAAGCACATCTTTCTGAAAGTGTCCCTGACCATCCCATGACAGTTCATTCACACTGTTTAATACACACTATGGGATTTTTGTCCCAGCAATTTACAGGATTGACCAAGTTCAGAGGAAGGTTACTCTGAAAAAAAAGATATATGTATAGCTTTACACAGAAACAGAGCACACAGATCAGCAGCAAAGCTTCAGACAGGTCATGGAGTGACAAGGAGGGCATTGTACTCTTTCCCATTTCAGCACTGCGGAGTCTATCCACTTTCACCCAGGCAATATATGCTTGACAGAAACCACTTCTTGTATAGGAAAAACTTTCATAAAAAACACAAGCAGCAGAAATTATGTGGTGACAATCCAGGGCCAGCAGGAAGAAACAGTGGTCTTTCCAGATAGGCACAAACAGGAAACCCCAGGATGAGGAGTAATGAATTCACATCACTTCAGGCAAAAAAACAGAGCTGCCAGCATTATGGTTTTGGAGTTACTCTAAATTTCATTATGTCTAGCTTGTTTCCTGGCATCCCCAGTGAACAGCAGCTCTGTACGCTAAGCCTCAGTAGCATTAGTCAGCAGCAGGGCTGTACTTGTCACCCAACACCCTCTTGTAGCGCACACACAGCCAATGCCTCCGAGCTCTGAAGCTTCCATGGTACAGGACCAAGCCCAAACAGGAGCTCTGATGCTGCAAAGACCACACGCAGCATGAGCTGGTGCCCACAAACTATCCCATATCCCAAATACAGAGCTCTGCTCCTCACCCCTCAGTTCCCTGCCCTTTGCCAAGGTCACTTATCACACAGCAGTTCTCAAAGAGGAGCCTGTGAGATACCACCACCCCCTGCCAAGCAATGAGCTTTATTTGGGAACAGCCCAGGTGACCCCTGCTAGAAAATTCAAGCCCCCACTCTGCCCCCAGCTAACCGTTTTTAGTAAGAGATAATGCTGATTTAGAACCATAGCTGCATTTGGAGTACAAAATACTTTCAGTGGCATAGCTGCAGCATTGAAAGGGGGAAGGTATAACAGTAATGCCAGTTAACCAGCTGCCAGAAAACACTATTCCCACCAGCAGAGCAAGGAGTTGTTCAAGACAAGCTCTTATACCCATTATCCACAGTTTGTATGACCAGCCGCCTTTGTACATGTATACAGACTGAAGGCTTTGTTTTCTCCTTCAGAGGCTATTAAGTGCTTCCTGCACCATGTTCCATGCAAGAGTCTATCTATGTTTATACAACTTGCTAAAGACTTCACCATTGTCATTTAATTATTGTTTGTACTAATTATAATACTGTATGCAGATAGAGCCAACACTGTAAGCAACATTAGATTGAAAGCTTCTAAGCAATTCATCATTGCTAAAATATGCAGGCATGTTTCTCAGCACCAGAACATCTCCTTTCTAATTTAGAAGCGAATTAGGCTTTGCTATGAGTTTGTGACTGAAAGATAATTGCAAGACACTTTTCCTGGCTTCTTGCATTTTCAATTTGTGATTGCTGCAAGAAGTTTAATGGTAGCTGTAATTCTCTATGCCACCCCAGAAGTCCCCAAGGCACAGGCCACAATGCCAGTTTCTCAGAAGTAAACCATTACACTTGCGTGCAGTAAAGATCAAGATGTAGAATAAATGTGAAATAGAATGTAATTAAGAACTCTTTCACCAAGAGCCATTTCCTTCAAGACATTATTTGGAAAGCCTGAGTGTTTTGATGAAAACTAGAGAAGACCAATCCCCTGGCCACATAGCAAGGGCTACCTCTCATGATGATTCCTTTCTTAAAAATTATGAATCCCCATCAATTCTCTACTCACTGTAGATTAGGCTGAAACATAAATTTACTAAGTTACTTAATGTTGAGTCACATTGTTTAGTTCACAACAGACGAGTACTTAAATTCCCCATGAGGTAGGTTAGAATAAGGAAAGACAAATAGGCTTTTCAGAACATAGACTATTGGCCAATTTCTCATACTGAAGGCAAGAAAGTTTACCCTCACAAGAAAAAAAAAATTCCAAGATTTGTTGGGTTTTGGTGGTTTGTTGCTGTTTCTAAAGTTCTACCTGCAGTGCTTGATAGCCTTGAGCAGCTGTTCCCAGTCACTCGAAGGGAAAGGGGGAAAAAAATCCCCTATTTGTGATACAATTGAGACCAATTAGAGAACAGAAGCAAGACTGCAAGTCAGATCTTGATACTGAGTTGTCATACATCCATAACAAACCCATATAACCCATTGATCGAAGTCAAGCTGACACCACATAACCCTATTACAGTTAAAGGCCATAAACAACTTCACCAAAATCCGGCTAGTCAATGCAAGAAGCTTCTAACACAGCAGAACTCCATCAGCCCAGGCCACAATTCAGAATTTCCTATTGCAACCTTGTGTTGAACACCCACTTAATAGAAACAGAGTTGTGGTCTGGGAGAGGCACACCCACACAGTCCCTGAACATCCCCCATACCAAATCACTTTGGCTTTGAAGCAAGGCAGCACAGAAAAAGAGTACTGGAAGTACCTGGGAAGGGATTAGTCCCCACTGCCTGCACATTCTGTCGAGTCAGCAGAACTCAGTGCAACTCCCAGAAACACCACAACTGTCACAGATGCTGGCTGATCATCTCTCCTCAGACAGAGCTGCATTTTCAGGAATAATTGAAGTGCTTTAAATCACATTCCTGACCACCACAGCAAAAGCTTCATGTACTCAACAGTGCCAAGGTATTAGGAGAAATAATTTCAGATCATGTTCCAGCAAGTACTTTAGTGACTCTTCTTCACCTTATCCCTGCCTACACAGCCACCACATTAGCTCTTCCTCCAGCCTGAAATTCTTTATTTTCTTTAAAGCACATACCTCCCTTAAATACATGGTAAGGTACATTAAAAAGCACATATCCCAGGGCCCTGGCATCAGTAACTGAATAATTATAGATCACTTGTGACCCAGATGAAAGAGACTAAAAGATGAACAAGCAAAAACTGCTCTTGAAGTCAAGACAAACAAACTTACAGAGCAGAAAACAAGGAGGGGAAAATGGAGGCCCCAGCAGAGGAATACAACAGAATTATACATCAAACACTCCATCAGCACAGGCAGAGCACAAACTTCACTGCCAACACCACCACACACTGCCTCCCAGCTGTAATCAAATTCCCTGAAGCATACTCAAGTACAAATAGATTCTGCATCTCCTCAGAACACAATCAGCTGCAACAAAGCTTAAGGGTCCCAGAGACACACAAATATAAAACCCATATTTGGGGCTTGATGTTATAGAAGAGTAATGCCAGATGAGGGAAATAGGGTACTGGAGAGCCCAAAATTAGGGAAAGAAGAGTAATGGAGGCATGCTATTTTAAAAGAAAGCAAAAATGTTACAGAACACATTAACCTGTTCTAAAGCCTATTCTCACCTTTCTTCACCCCAAATTTCACATTGGCTTCACAGATAAGAGCAGACCTCTCTCAACAAGTCACCCCATGGCCTTTGCCTGACAGGGTGTGCATCCATAATACAGCACCTTTCTATAAGAGGGGAAGAAACACATCATAGTTCCTCTGCGCAAGGACTCTAACAGCTTGCAGACAAGAGTCATCTTTGCCTTCAGCAGCCTAGGCAGGAGGTCTTCCACAATGAAGACAACTGTTCAAGATAGAAATACTCCTATACAGCAGTGCTGCACCTGGGAATTCACAAAGAATTAAGGAAGCTGACATATTTCCTAACATCATGGCAATGAAGATGAAATGTGTTTGTGCTGTCCCAGCCAGACTTGCAGGCTTCACTTCTCTTTGGAATGGCCTGAATGTCTGCAGAAATACATACCACCTTAACGACATTTTTTGTGAGGGGGCACTAAGCACAGTTTTGGTTAGCAAGTTTTGAAAGTGCTGGAACTTAACAGTGGAGATTTGGACATGCTTGAGCAGAACTAGTGCCCAAGCTGCCACAGACACTTTGGGGACACTCAGTTGAACCTACCAGTCACAAGAAACTCGTACAGGGTGGCTCTCATTGGGGCATCATTCTGTCAGGGCTTGATATGATTAATACACTAGAACAGAGACTCATAGTTAAACTGAGAGCCAGCACTGCTGCATTTGGAGTGGAGGTACTCTTGCAGCTAATACCTTTCCATCTTTCAGCCAGGCCTCATGGGTCACCCCAAATAGTTTATTTCATACACGAGTTCATGCTCCACACATTTAAGGAGGAGCATCAAAATCCTTCAAAGTGCTTTTGCCTACACTCTAAAAGTAAAAGAGTATTCTATTGGAGATAATAAAGCACTTCCTTCCTCCCTCTTTGTGAAAGAGCCTGAAGAACATTAGATGGAAGAAGCTACACAGATGGCACATATTATTAGAGAATAAAGGAGGTGCAATTAACTTAACAGGCAGATCCTTAGTTTATTAGGAAACCAACACAAAGCAAGGAATTTAGTACAAGCCTTCTGCAAGCTCAGGAAGAATTTGAGTGACTGATTAACATACACACACCCTGTATTTCTAAAGGAAGGGCATTTAGCCTGCTATAGCTTAGGCCATGAATGAGAACTGAACAGAGCACTCGCTGCTGAAGTCACTTTCCAGAGCAAAGCCCTATTTTATCGAACAATTCTGGGTAGAAACACAGAAGAGTGTGACAACATTAAACAAGTCCTTGCCAGAGAGAGAGAACACACCTAAAACATTTCTTAAAGGAATAGTCAATTAAGCATGTGTTCAGAAGTCATGTCCAAGATGCATGGAGAAAATCTGTCTTTAGCTTCCGTACAACAGGATTGTTTGCTTATAGACAGTGTAAAAAATAATTACCTTCAGCAAGTAAGAGTCAACCCTTTCAGAAAAAAGAAAGCACACCTATGTTTAATGCAATGAAGACTTAATGTGATACTATGAGATTGGAAGTACCTGCCAAGATAATGAAGAAAAAGGAGGACATCTGTTCTTGCCACCTATTTCCTTTTGAAATGAAACAACCCACATTGCCACCTGCTACATTCTACTAATTTTAACCAGCTGCATTTTCCAATTAGATCCCTGCAAAATACCCACAAAAGTTAACTATTCCTTGCATGACACCTCCAGCCTGTGTCTGCAAGCACCAGACATTTCAACCCCTCCCAGACACACACAACTGAACAAACAGGTATTGCAAGATGCATTCCCCATCTTCACTTGTATTATTTGAGCCTAAGCTTACCTACACATAAAGATCTTGTCTTCAAAACTCAATCCACTGATGTGCACTGAACAGGCTACCATTACTACATATCCCTCTCCAAAATACAGCTGGCTGTGCCCAAACTTGCCCTCCTTCCATCCACTCATATGTGACAGTTCTGGTGACAAACCAGAAGAAAGAGGTACCAATCCACAGTGTATGACAAGGCGGGGGGGGGGGGGGAATCCAGGTATGCTCCTCCACAGATGGATAGCAAAAGATCTGGGAGTACTTCTCCCCCAGCAGCTCCACAAGTCCCTTCTTGTCCATACTTAAATATCTGCCAAGCTTCCTGTTCAAGTCCAACAGCCATACCCACATGCATCCACTCCTTCATGCAACAGTTGTTCATAAGCATTGCTCAAGTATTTCCCTATTTGCTCAACTTTGCAAGGTTTGCTTGCTGAATAAGGTCTTCACCCAGGCAAAGACCATTACTCACAGTGGTGTTTGTTAGAAACCAAAACAACATGTTATTCATACCAGATTCTTCCATTCAGTCAGCCTCACCCCTCCAACACCTCATTTTTCCTATTTAGCCCCCCCTCCAACACCTTATTTTTCTTATTTAGCCCAGCACAGCATTTTCCTGAAATTGGCCATAAGGCTGACATTTTTTACAATTTACTGATTTACCTCTTTTCAAGGCCACTTGATACATATTAGATTAAAAGCAGCCCTACCACGTACACACAAATAATAGCCTTATTTCCCCTCACTCTCATTGTGTTGCCCTTCCTTCTCTTTGAGAAAGGCCCAATCCCCACTGGGTAACATGGTTCATTTATCACAGCCTGCAGAGCACCCTGTTACAGGACATGGCTATGTGTTGCAGCACCCCACAGGTTACAGAGGAGTACAAGTACATAATTAATTATCCCTAACATTTAACATATCACCTTTCATCTATTAATCACCTGAATAGTCAAACTGAATCAACTTGGAAGATGTCTATTACATTTCACTAAACTAGAACTTGGATATGAGTTTTAGCTCCTCATATTACACTATTAAACAAAATCCTCTAGCTACTACTATAACTAATAAGCTGATAAAACAAAGGGCTTATTTGGTTATGAATTAACAATTCACAAGTGTATTGACAAGAAATTAAAGTGTCATTTAGCATACAAGACCAAAAAAAACAATTAACAGCACAAAATACAAAATTCCTATCTCTATCATCCAAGAGACATTCTATCACTAATTAAGTAATTTGCACTAATTGAGTTCCACCTTCACTTTTTGAAAAGTGGTTTGATACATTCTTTGCTCTTCATGTCCTATAAATCTTGACCTGGTTTAAGTTTTACAACCACCACTCTGAAACTAGAATATATCTCAGTCTGCCAAGTTCAGCAGACAGCGTATAACAACTCAATTCGTTTGTCAGTCTCCAGCTTGGAGTTCATCTTGTATCTTCCAACATCTTATCCCTTCCAAGCAAAGGTTTCAAGTCACAACTGAAGTGCCAATCTAATAGTTAAAACAAGATATACTTAAGATGGAAGTAAAGCTTACATCCCTGAATAGCACTATTTCTGCAGCTCCCATCACAAACCCCAAGTAAAACAGATCTTTAGCACAAGTTTTGTAACTTTTTCCCCCCCCCATTCTGAGAGAGTAGAAGGATGTAGGACAACAAGAACTTCCTATGACATTCCTGGCACATGTTTTGCAGAGAAACAGTTTGATTCGTTGCTTTTATTAAAAGTCCTACCTAAGAGAATGTTTCCTTCCAGGAGCAGTGATGCACCATCCCAACAAGAGGATCTGAAAGAGCTAATACTGGATGGTAACCCACATTGTAGGAGATAATAGTTTTGGGTAAAGCTCATGAAGTTGCACTCGGCTAAGGCTCAGCACTACCACAATGAACCTTGGTATAAATACTCTTACTGGAATAAGTTTTTTCCAGGGGAAAGCCTGGGGGTCCCTTGACTCACTGCAGGTTTTAGTCACCATTTTGGAACTATGCAGAGAGGCAAGCAGTAATCTAACAAGAAAATGCTAGTATTAAGCAAACTATGAAAAGTACCTGGAGACAAGTAGATTTTAGTTACAGAATCTTTTCTACATTAAGAAACAAACAAAACACAATGCTTGAAGCCTGTGCCACATCTACCTTTCAGGCTTGCCTAGAGCTCTGTTAGAGGCACCAACACCTCCTGTGAGAGAGACTTAGCCTGCAGTACATGCAATCCAAAGCAAGCAGAGTTCCAAAACAGGTACTACAGCCTACCGATTAGAACAGCTTCTGTAGAAATAACTGTTTTAATGAAGGAGGATAAGAACTAGATCTCCTGTATTCAGCAGGCTAGGAAGCATACATGCACATATTGGATTTCACCAGTTACTCTTTTGACACTGGATAAAGAGCTCCCAAACCAACACTTCAAAGGGATTCCATAACAAGATCTAGCATCTAGTTTTCCTCAGGATTAATCACAAATTAGCTGTAGTTCACCACCATCACCTAACCAAAGCACCGTATTTATACCCATGCCATTCAGCAACACTTAGCAAACAGATTACATGTACCTCCAGAAATCAGCAGCTACTAAGAGTATTCAGACTTGTAACATATTTCAGTACCTAAACTCCAGCCATATAACAATTTTAGTCAACTCCTCCCTAGCAGGATCCTGTAAAACACTTACCTTCAACCAGACCTTGTCCAAAGAGCACCTTCTTCCCTCAAAGACTCCTAGGAAAATACAGCTGTTCTTCCACAACCCAAAACCTAGCTTCTTCCTTCAGAATTTATTTTCTTCAGGGTACTGGCTTATTAAGCCAGAAACTCAGCTTCACCTGGAGCAGGTGGGGGGATGTTTCATTTTGCAGGTGAGAGCAATGAGGTAATCTGGGAGACCAAGCCACATGAACAATGGGATATACATAATGTAACATTGGTAAAATATGAGTCTTTTTACAGAACTAAGGACAAAGTGCATTAGAAGGTGACCCTAGGAGAAAAGGACTGGGTCGGTCAGTGTTAATACTTGTAGCACTTAAGATGTATGAATTAGATATGGATATGCCCTGTGCAAGAGGTATAGAATTAAATGAAGGATAGGATTGGACTAAAGGGAAAGAAGTTCCCAGACCAGCTGATCTCTCAAAAACTGACACAAGAAAGCTTTGTATTTTCTTCCCCTGCAGTAAAGATGTTCTTTAGACAAAGTTCGCAGCTAAATCAGAGCAATGTGACGATACTGGCTGATCAGCTGGAATTTATGGGCACAGTAAGGATAGCTGGGTTACAGAGGTCAGGTAAAGTGATCTGATGATACTTTTGTCCTTAAGGCCCAAGCACGAGAGAGAGGAGACAAGCAGCGCGTGGACTGTGATTCACCTGTGTAAATTCTTATTCTCCAGGTTTACGTCCAAGAGTTAGCTATTCATAGTTAACTACATGCTTTCTTTCTGGGTGCCATGAATGCCTTTTGTAGAAGAAATACTTTGGGTGTCCTTCTGAGTCCACTACAGACAACACAAGCATTTCCACAGACTTTCCTGGGTCTTAGTCCTAAATACGCCATGAGGATTTCTGAGCTGTCTTTTACTTTACCTCTCCTGGGAACCCAAACCCGCTTGAAAATGATTCAGTTTTTCTAGGACCCTGTAACCTCTGTGAACTCCTGCCCCATCTGCTGCCAGTGGAATCTCAGATTAAGGCTCAAGTTCTCCACCTGTGAAAGTGCCAGCATTTTTTTTTCCTTAGTATCCACCAAGATGCTTTCTTTCTTACTTAAGAGTTTGCCTACATGGTAAAGAATAGCTCAAGCATTTCCATATCAGACTGAACTTGGTTTTGATTAGGACTGATCTCCATGTATTACGCACAGATCTTGCCGTAGCAATAGAGCCCTAAAGCCCCCCAAAATATCATTGCCAACCTTTTCTCCTCTAGGCTCAACCCACCCAACTCTCTTTTTCATTTAACTTCCCCTTTAAGTTTTCCCTGTGCTTACAGAGAAGCTTTCCCCTATCTCTTTCTCTCAGCTTCATTTGCCTTTTTCTTGTGATTATCTAACAGAGTAGTTAAATGTTTCATCTTTGTCTCTGAGCCAGAATTAATTGTTTTATGTTTCACACAGAGTATTTTCTTTGATTAATTAAAACACACACACAGGAAGCTATACAGTAATTCTATTGCTATTTTCTACTAAATAGTATTTTGTGTTCTGGATATTATCTGGCAAATAGGCAGTTCACTTGAGAACTACAAAACAGAATTGAAAATTAATATAAACTAGTTAATACTGTAGCAAAACTAACTCCAGTGCCATCAGTTATAAGGGAAGTCATGACACACTATACATTACTCAAGGAATTTGGACTTTTTTGTCTTTTATTACTGCTGCAGAATTTAAATATGGTGCATTGTTTTGATGACATAATAGAAATGCATCAGGTTGCCTATACCTTGCCTGAGTTGGTGTAGGTAATTTAACATTCAATGGATAAATTTAAATCCTGTAGGCATTGTTATTCCAGGTGCAGCAGGTCAAACCCTAAATAACAGACCTCAGCATAACTGAGCCTTGCAGCATTTGAAATACAGCTGAAGACTCAAATCTTCCAGGCTGAATCTGTTTCTAGGAAAGACTTATCGCAGAGCATAGGATATCATATTTCACACATTGGTGATTATGATCACTTTGTCCCATGTGGTCAAACAAATGGTTTTTTCCTGTTGAATCTAGATAGGCCCCACACTCATCACCTTTAAACTTGACTACTGCGATGCCCTCAGCTGTGAATGCCACAGCTTGCAGCAGGCATTTTAGGCATGCCAGTGCAATGAAAACAAACTCCAGTAGCAGCTTGTGCTTCCTTTCCTAAGCTTCCTTGCCTTGGGAAGGGACTAATTTCAAAAAGTGTATTATTCATCCTCTGCATAGTCTTGACCACCCAGGGTCTGCATGGAGCATCCCCTGCCCCATGGCTTCACAGACCAGCTTTCTGGAACCAGCCTTCCTCCAGAGCTGTTTGTTCTGATCACTGCCAGTCTTCCAAGCCTTGAAACTCACCTCTGGATAAAGAAAACTGAAGAATTTATACAACAAAACTAGTCACAAGAGCCTGTTTTTGTCTGTAAGGTCCATGCATCTTTCAAACTCCAAGTTTGGCTCCCAGAAAGGAAGCAAAAGCAACTCTTAAGCCAAGATCAGTGTGAGCCAGAGGCCCAGAACCAAAAGGTGTATGGCTGTGCAAACTCAGATTGCATGCACAGATACAGAGCTAATTTATTCTGAAAGTACTAAACAGGCCTATGTTAAATTCATTGCACCTGGAGTTTCAGGCCTAAATCATGAAAGTTAAGGTCTTTTCTGTTTGTTTAATCTTTCAGTGGCACTGTCCACTGCTGCTATTAAAACAACACTAGGATCGATTTGATGCTTTAAATATCATGGACAAATCTTCAGTCACTATTCTTGTCCACCCTATTTTCTAAATGGTATCTATCTAAAACAATTTCCTTTTTGTTTTCCCAGTAAAGTGTGAAATTGGTTTCAAAAGTAATTAGCACATTGTGCGGCAAGTAGGAATTAGTATAGCAACTGACACCACAAAAACCCTAGCAGTCCACAAGACAATGGATTTTGCAACAAATTGCCTAAATCTTCATAAGGTCTTGAGCCCAAAGAGGCAGAGAAAATTACCACAGAAATTTAGTGTGAGCTCCCATTAAAGTATTAAGTCATATGTGGGAATCTACTGTTATTAAATTAAAAAATTCTCTTTCATTTCTATAAAATGATAATAAATAGCCTGTGGTGACAAAGATACACAGTCTAACTCTCCTTTACCTATAATTTTGCCCTTCTTGGAAATAAGAGAAAGCTCAGAGATGCTTCTAACAGCTGCAGGCAGGCAACAAGCAAACTTGTGTTTCTCCACCCTGCTAACACAGGGGCCATCAGCTGGGTTTGGGTCGAAGGGAAGCTCTCCAACATGTCAGGAAAGCTGTGCAAGCGACTGGCTGGCGTTAGGCAAGCATGCTTGTTGTCAGATGTGTTTCAGCATTAATTATACCATGGAAGAAAAAGCTGCATTTTTGATGTGTGGTGTTTCACTAACAATTAAATGAAGTTTTAGTGTGAAAAAAAACCAACAAAAAAACCAACAATACATTTCCCTTCCTCTCATTCTTCTTAAAATTATTTCATTTTGTCCCAGCTTCTAGAAGCACTGCCATTTTTTTCCTGTGGAAGTGTCACTTTTTAATTTATTTGCTGATCTTCTGAAGTTTCCAAGTAAAATGCTTATTTGGCTATTTCCTTCTCTTTCCTTTAAACTTAAGATATTTTTAAAACTTCCTATTCTTTCCAGATCCTACAGGTGTCTTCAATAAGGAAGTATATGCTTGGCCTTCCAGTCACTGCAACTGAGGAGAGCTCCATTGACACAAATTAGCTCCCCAGTGCCCAGCTGAAAATTCAAATACTACCAAACATTTGGTAAAATCCCATCCAGTAGTGGCTTCATCAAAGCACTCACCATTCATCTCGAAGGGAGAACATGAACGACCTAGTCTGGCCAGTTTCTTGCTGCAGGGTGTCAGGATCTGCCCCGAGGGGTGCAAGAGGTGGCCAGGTGGGCAGAAGCTCCCCTCCACCCAACCCCTGTGCAGCTACAGCTTTGTTTCCCACGTAGGTCTTTTCCATCACCTGAGTCTCTGCTGCCAACTGGCTAAAACTGTTCAGCAACTGATTTATTTCCCCAGAGCTCGGAAACTTTGAGAATATCTCTTTCTATCCCCTGCTTAAATCTGGTCTGCACCTGAGCCACTGTTTCCATCCCAAGTGATCTTACTGTCTGTCCATAATGAACCCATAGTGACCTCTGAGTGTTGGCCATGGCCTTTCCTGCCACAGCACTTAGGAGCATCTGGTCCACCACATTTTAGCCTCAAAAGAGAAAAACAGACAGGAGCAGGCAACCATCCAAGAAAGCACTGGAGGTATAGTTTAGTGGACTTTTCTTACATCCGGGATATGGTAGCAGTGGCCATTTCAGAAAGACAGGACTGGAGACAAGCCTATGAGATATTCCCAAGGGGTCCATCCAGGAGGCAGGGTTACAGGCAGGCACATCTACAGACAAGGACTGACAGCCCCCGGCTGAGCTGAAACGGGTCTCAGGGGCCATGGGCACGGGTGGGGGAGGCCCCGGGGGCAGGCTGGGCAGGGACACACGAAGGGCCATTTGTGCCCTCAGGGGCCTGACAGCGTGACCCCTCCCTTCATTTGAAAGATGGCATTTGCAAATGTCACTGTCAATATAAAAACCAATAACAAATTACCTTCAATTTTATGATCTCAACAGTTTTCTGAGGTCCCCCTCAACTACTGAACACTTGCTGGGATTAAATTTTTTTCAGACTTTGTTTTTTCATATATATTGGTAGACAATTATCTTCAGTACCAGATTAGATGATCCAGCTAATAGCTCACAAAAGTAGGGAATCTTCCTTGCTCATCATTGCTACTTCCAGAAAATCCAGATTGCATGAGTTTCCTTTGTGCTTTCTTGTTAGTCCTGTGTCCTGTTTGTGGAGGTGATTTTTGTATCGCCTCTGGGCCCTGTGTTGCAGTTGACAGCTGTAAGGTGGGGTGAAGAACACATATGTGCAAAAGGTGCTAGCAGAAGCTAAGGGATGAAAGTTTTAAATCACTTGCCTATGACAAGCAGAAGGACTCTGGGGTTAAGGTTTACTGACTCTCCAACACAGCAATTTATTGCTTTTGGCCATTCTCTCTCTCTGCTTGCTTCCACCAGGTAAAGTGCTGCTGGAAATGAAGCAAATGACAGCACAAGCTCACATACACGGTTTATTACTGATGGACCCAAGGCACCACCAGAACCTTCAGATGTTTATCCTAATGATTCAAGGAGCATGGCTGTTCAAACCTCAGATTTTATTTCAGCGTATGCTAAAGATGAGGACGAGCCAGGTCAGCAACACTTGCCATTGAGCTGCCAGGTCAGTCATAAGAGATTTCACAGGAATCTACTAGGACCATGTTACTTTTGTCAGTCCCATTGCAGATGCAGAAAGATGACTCCTACATAGTGCAGGTCTTTCTGAAGTGCTGTAAAGCCTTGCACACCAAAGAGACTCACTGCGGGGTCCTGCATTACAGCTCTGCACAAATAAGTCTGAAGCCCATCACTCTGCCCAGCGGTACTATGCCTCCCCTCCACCACTGTGGCCCTTCACCGGGGTAATCTTGCTTCTGCACTCAGGGATAGAGCACTTTATTGGTGCCAGCAATCACAAGAGCCTTGCTAGAGGACACAGCTTTCACATGATTCAATTAGGTGGTTTTTCACATTCTATAGAAAAGCAAACTTGAGATGTGGTTTGAAGCATTTGTTAACTGTAGCAGATAGGTATTGTAAAGTCCCGGTGGCAGTAACCTCACCTCCTGCCCTCTTCCTTGTCCAGGTGACAAGAAATCTGTTCCCATGTCTTTCCTCTCTCGGGGTCATTTCAGTCAGTGCTTTCAGATTATTCCCTACATGAACAATGCTAAAAGAAAAAATATAACCCCCCTTTCTTCATAGAACACCTAAACAGGGATTTATTATGGAACAGATAATAATATTCTTGCATGTCTTTCTGCCACGCAAGCTCTTTCACAGGAAAAAGCGTTCAAGGTACCTCCAATGTCCTGGATGGTTTGCAGAGTTCTCTGCATGGACAGTTACAGTCATTGAGCATGTCAGTTCAGTGGCCAAGCCAGGAAGGTAACCCAAGTGCCTAACTCCTGAACAAGTGAGGAGAAAAAATCTTTTAGGCATTTGGGACAGTAGTACGGTCAATAGGAGCGATGCACTCACAGCGTGCCATCTGACAGCACTGTGGCCTGGCACCAGGCAGAGATCTGACCCTGCGACTCTGGCTCGTGGTCTGCTGTTAGGAAGCAGTGCAGGGACTTCTGCAGCCTATGAGACCGATGAAACACTCATCGGGTGTTCTTGAGGGGAGGCTAGAGGGGAATAAAATGATGAGAGAACAGCATATTTCTGAATTCAAACTTTGATCTTTGAAAGAAGGCCTAATTCCTTCCTAAATCTGGCAGCAGATAATAATGCTTTATGAAAGCAAAAGTGTAACATCACCCAGGTTTACGGGGTCACGGCACAGCCTGCCGAAGGGGGATTAGGAGGGACTGTTTGTTCCTGCACACACAAAGCTATCACACACAGGGCACATCCACGCTGCCCAAATCTCATCTTTGAGTGAGAGCTGATACCTATTATGCTTCCTTTGACTGACTCAGTCTCACTTCCTATCGTTACTTAAATCCTTCTCTGTTGCAGACGTGAAGGATAACATTGGCATGTGCTTAAAAATATTCCTGCAGCAATCTGGGACAGTGTGTGATCCTCTCCCCCCTCAGAGGCAGTCTGTGAGAAGATTTGACTATCAGAAACAATAAACTTCACCTGATCTATACAGACTACCAAAAAGCCTATTCCATGCTAAATCTCTCTTTCACGTACGCTGATGGGTACCCTGGTACCTAATCCAAAGGATCAGCTGCAGAGCAGGAATAGCAGTAAAAAGAGAAGAGGGGGAGATACAGTAGTACAATAGGTAAAATATCAAGTGGCACATGGAAAGGGAAATAGAGCTCTCCTGCATACACCCTATGGAAAGGAAGGAGGTAATCTAGTTAAAGTGAATCGAGAGCCCATTGCAAGCTGCTCGGAGGAAATGCATGTCAGTTTGTCCGGGGGAGAAGGGATTCATGCAAACGCTAATGAGCCTTTGAAACTCATTGCATCGTCTGATGCCACAGCACTGAGGGATACAGAAGATCACACAATAAAAGCTATCCTGCATTTCAGCCTGTGTTCTCAGCTATGAACTTGGAGATCTGGGAATAAAATTCCCTTTTGGGCAAGTTATTTAACTGTGGGGTTTCTTGGACTTGTGCCTTAGCACATGCCCCTGGCAGCTGTCAGAGGCAGGGTGACACAGACCAGGTTTTCTTCCAGCAGAACAAATCCTGCATTTCTGTACTTCACAGAAACTAAAGAGATGTGTTAAGAGTTGTTTATTAACTGTACGATAGCACAGATAATTCGCTTTCTTTCAGGTCTTCTGAGCAAATGTAAATCCTGTGTTCTTGCCCTTCTTCTGGAAACCCGATTTCCTCAGCCGCTGTACTCTGCAGAATTAAAATCCTTCCCGGGGAGATTTTGTAGGTACAGTAACACTGTTTAAAGATCGCTGTTAGCTAGCTCATGTTATTCAAAATTCTTCTGGAAATATTTAAAACAAGCGGACTAGAGAGGCTGAAGTGAGGGAAACGTGAGAGTTGCGCAAGTATACAAGTATGCAATAACCTTTCTGAGAGTGCTAAGAGTCTGTTGATTATCTGAGTCAAGAATCAATTTCTAAAGCAGCAGAAACAGCAAGATTTCTTTTTAATTTGTGATAAGCAGAAATAAAGCTATAAAGAAACTCTGATAACAAATTTATAATGTGCTCTATAAGAAATTCACTAATAAAAGTGTATTAAAAACATATTTAGTAAAGTTTTGTCATGGAGATTCAACAGACTGCATCCAAGAGCTGGAGCAGACCCTAACATATTTTTATGAATTCATAAAATGTTTTACAGGATCTCATGAGCAAGACCCTAGATACCAAATTTGAAGCTTGAAGCAAATTTTTTTACAGTTCATATATAAAAACAAAACCAGAGGTTTTTAATGGCAATGCTGACACATATTGTTAACTATAAGGGGAGCTGGTAACGTTAAAAACAAAAAGGGGGAAAAAATGAAGAGAAATAATTTGCTGGGTACTGTGAGTAAGTATATGTTTTCTGTTATTTTACCTGGAAGCAAAACCATTAATTGAAACAAAGACAAATGGTGAAATCACTGCTGCAATTGTCCTTCACATCACTGGAAACTAATAGTGCTCTTCAAAACCTCCTTTGGATGAGGACAAAGTTATAACCTAACTGAGCCGCTCCCAGCACTGTGTTTTACCCTGAGTGTCATTTGTTTCTTTGGAATATACTGTCATACGTCTTTTTTTCCTGACTGGAAAGGCAAGAGATTGGTGTTTATTTGATGCTAATTATGTAGCATTGCTATACACAAAAAAAGCAACAAGAAACCTTGCACAGAGAAAGCACAGATGAGCACAGAGAAATCTACCTAATAATTAACTTCATTTTCACTTACTTAGTCAAGTATTGTTAGTTTTCCTGTACAAATATTGTCTGTAGGAAAAGAACTGCTGTAAAATGAAATGCATTAAAACAGTGTCAATCCCCTTATTTCACAGAGCCAATCACTGATTGGGTTATCATGCCAAGAATGCAGAGAATTCACTGAACTGGGACAATTTAAATAAAAATAAATTCACTTTCACCTCCTTCCTCCTTCATCAGTCTTCATGTAGTGTGCCTTGCATGAGCTAATAACAGATTCCTTGCAGCTGTGCTGTAACTGATTGCTGTAACTTTGCATATTTTACTGATGTATATTAAGAGGTAGTGCTGAGATTCTCAGGATTAACAGATCTATGCTTTGAATTACCTTTCATTTCCATTCAAAGTCCATGCAATTCTTTACAATGGCTCTTCAAAAGAAGTTCTGCAGGAAACAAAGCCAGAAAATTCACAGTAGATTAAAACTCAGCAGGGGTGAATTCATATGTGGTGAAGAAAGGAATTAAAATAAGAAAACCGGTTCCACTTCTACATTTTCAAAAATGCAGAACAATCACGACCTTACAATGATCATAATTTTTACAGCAACACAAACCTTATTGTCTCAAAGGCTGTTCATGTCTGTTAATTTGTCTAAGTATTGCCTAGAGAACTAAAAAACATAGATTCCACAGGTCTGCTCCAGTTCCCAATGGGAACAAAATAATGGAATAATTTAGGTTGGGAAGGACCTCTGGAAGCCAGGTGGTAGAACACCACCCCACCCTGCCTTGAAGTAGGGCCAGCTTAGGACAGGTTGTTCAGCACCTTTTCTGGTCTAGTGTTTGACACCTCCAAGGACAGAGATTCAACAGCTTCTCTGAGCCCTTGCGCCAGGGTTTCACTGCCCTCACTGTGGAGTTTTTTCCTGGTATCTCATAGGAATGTCCCTTGTGTGACATCCCTTGTGCAGTGTTGGTGCGTGAGCAGCTTGATGCCCACCAGGCCATGCAGGTCCTTTTCCAAAACTAATTTCTGTATAAAAGGTCACTTAGTGGCACTGAGAAATAAATAACATTTCTAGCATGTCTTCTGTACTCACTGAAATCTTATAACATTCCAAGATTGCCTGGGTGTATCTGGTATGCCACAAAAAAATCACTGAATTTTCAAACACAAATCATTTCTTGCACTGTACGTTAAAGTTATCCTGGTCTGCAGTTGTCTTATTAGAAATCATTGATCCAGAGTGGCTTTAGAAGACACATCTGGAGAAGTCTAGCTGGAGAAACAATTAATCCAGTGCCTTTCTCAGGAATTTGAAAAAGAAAATGAGAATAATTTCAGTAAGAGATGAGAAATTTGAGTAAATAGCTGATGCCTCTCTGCATTTATTAAGTGCCAGTCTCTACCTTGAGTTCAACTTTTTAATGAACTGGAGTCCAAACCCAAATTCTTCAGCTGGGTGGGGTATGTAATTTATCTAGCACCTGATATGTAATTGGCAGGCAATTCGCTCTTAGCTGGTCTCTTTGGGTGAGCCTCTGTGATCCTAATGACTGGGAATAATCTTGGAATTCCTTCCCAAACAAGCATCATCCCCTGTGCACCGATACTACTTTGACAGCCCTTTAAATCACTCTGTTCTGCTGTCTAATGAGGTTTCCACATTGTGCCTGGCTTCACCGTCCTGCTCCCAGCCCCACCCTGCTCCATGCATTCATCCAAGGGACCTCTCCCTTAACTGCTGTGCTCCTGCAGCACCTCCATCCTTCTGGTCCAGCCCTCTCTTCCAGCAGTTCCTGGTGTCAGCATCTTTCAGCCATCAATAATGTCTTAGAACTGGGAGAGAGGGTGAGGATTTTATAAGCATTTTCCCTTTAGGTTGCTTCCTTTCTGAAACCCTAATCTTAGATAAAGTTTCCCCAGGGAGACAAGATTTTCCCAAGAAGCAAAAGGAGAGACAGAAGGAGGGTGTGGGAAAAGAGGTCCTTATGTAGCCCTTCATGATCCAATGCTACTTTTTTGCAAGGCTGAAAGGATACAGTCCAGTCACTCACATTTTTCTCCTGCCCAGAAGTTTCAAGGGGGTGTTATGTTCTTATTCACTGAGCTGGTGTCATTTAATGCTGTCTCAAATTGTTAAGCAGCTTCTGGATCCTCTCTTCTGTTGGATGAGGCAATTCTGTCTTTACGTAATTCAGAGGAGCCACATGAGAGTTAATTAATATTTATAAAGCATTCAGGATGCTCAGTTGAAAAGGGTGATGATATAAAAGCTCTACAAAAACACTCACAGTTTTTCAAATTCTCTGATGTTGCAGGTCAAGTTAAAGACTCATTTTTCCCCTTCATTTTCCTACAGCAATTCTGTCCCCTATGGGTTGCGTGGAAACAGTCAATGCCCAGAAGCCAGTAACAAGGGAATTTAAAAAGAGAGGATAACCTATTTATTTATACTTGTAAAGGATGGCATCCTATGAACAGCAAAACCAATGAAACCTTATTTCCTGTGAATTTGTGTCCTGTCTCCTCTAACCACCACCTCGGCATATGTCTTCCCACAGCCCTTCCATCTCCCTTGGGCACAGGACGGTACAAGCGGTAGCTGGTGTGAAACTGCCGAGGGGCCGGTCAGCCAGTGCTCGCTGTTCAGCCATGCCACTGCTGCATCTTGAACAGCAAACGAGTTGAACGGTGTAGTGATGACATTATAGCTTGTTATTACATCTGCAATTACTCTGACTTGTGCAAGTTGCTTGAAATTGTCTGGAAAAGAAGACAGACATCCCAGCTGTCTGAAGAACCTAATTTCTTAAAATTGCCAAGCACAACCCCAAGCTGAGTAGAGCAGAGCAGATCGGACTTAGGCTCTGGAGGCCTCTCGATGATATCTAGTTTCTACCTATGCCTCACTTTTGCAAACAGCACTATTGGTGCCAGCAAAGAAATAAAAAACTGCTTAACTGAGGCTGGAGCAGAGTGGAAACCATCCACCCTGCTGCAGGGCAGTACCAGAGAGATGCAATAGGGATCACAGTGACAACAGCAAAGGCACCGGACTGGAAGGGATGTGTTACAGCTGGCAAACAAAAGCGCCAGTTACAGGAACATCATAGCCCATAGGGAAACGTGTGTTTATTTTTTCAGGTCTCATCTACCACGCAGAGGAAAATTATAGAGAAAGAGAGTGTTTGTGTGTGTTTGTATCTCCACTCAACCATGCCAGAAAAGGGAAATCATCCAGAGCAGAGATTTGTCTAATGTGGAATGATTTAATGGCATATGGCGTAATTCAGTGAGCAAACTGAGGCCACCTCCTCGTGCAGCAGCCCAGCGGTGCGGCACTGCCGCCCCCCGCCCCACAGCAGGGCTCCTCAGGGATCTGGCTGCCTCTCCCCAGGAGCCGCCTGCTGCTTGATCCAAACGCTGCTCCCACCCCTCGTGGGGAGCTGGGGGCCAGTGAAGCAGCTGCTCCTAAGACAGAGAGTTAGAAGTTGTTTTATTTCTTAACATGCAATCCCTACAACTGCTTCCCAGAGACATTCGAATGATCACGCCTCATCTCGAGTACTGTGTGCAGTTCTGGGCGCCGCAGAACAAAAAGGGTACAAAGCTACTAGAGTGTCCAGAGGAGAGCCACAAAGATGGTGAAGGGTTTAGACGGGAAGCTGTACGAGGAGCGGCTGAAGTCACTTGGTCTGTTCAGCCTGGAGAAGAGGAGACTGAGGGGAGACCGCATCGTGGTCTACAGCTTCCTCACAAGGGAAGGAGAAGGGGCAGGCACTGATCTCTTCTCCCTGACCACCAATGATAGGACCCGAGCAAATGGCAGGAAGATATGCCAGGGGAGGTTTAGGTTGGACATTAGGAAAAGGTTCTTCACCCAGAGGGTGGTGGAGCACTGGAACAGGCTCCCCCGGGAGGCAATCACGGCACCAAGCCTGACAACATTCGAGAAGCATTTGGACAACACCCTCAGACATATGGTATGAATTTTGGGGTTGTCCTATGCAGGGACAGGAGTTGGACTCGATGATCCTTGTGGGTCCCTTCCAACTCAGGACGGTGCCTCATCACGTGCTCTGATCGAAGCGCTCTCACTCATGGGCCCATCTTGCCTTCTCTTCCCTCCCCTGGTGCTAGCTCCAGTGTATTTCTGGTCCAGTGCTGGGCTATTTGAGCACTTGAAGCTGGCAGAGAAGTCTCCGCTGTTTTGTTTTGCTGGGTTTGTTTCCACACACTGTCAAGTCCATCCTTTTGCCCTCTTCTGTGTGCCTCCCCAGAATGCTCTTTTCCTGCGCTGCCTCCAAAAGCAGGCTGACTGTCATGTGAGAGCCCTGCCTGCCCCGCCACCAGTATCGCCCTGCTCTTGGTAACTGGTCTCACCAGCCAGTGCTGTCTGCTGCTGGTGGCTCTGCTCAGCATCTCCTGCCAGGCTACAAGGTGCTGCAGCTGATATTCATCATGGCATGCATGATATTTATGTCCCTCTTTTCACTGTTGGGACGCATTCAACCCCCTGAGAAGCTTCAGAGCCATGAAAAGCTGAACACCCAAATTGCCTGTTGTGCGAAATGCCCTGTCGTGTTACAGAGCAAGCACCTCCAGCAGGAGCAGCAGGGAGACTTGGTGCACAGACCGAGCGGGCAGGTGCTTGGGGATGGGGGAAGAACGGCCGTTTGTCCAAGCTGGTGCTAGCAGCAGCATCGGCTGCACCGCTGCCGGCTGGCAGGTGAGCAGAGGGAGCTGCTATCCTGAACGCTTGAAAAGCCGCTGGATCTGAGAATAATTGAGTGAGAGGAAAAGGAATGTAGGAAAGCAAAAGGGAAATGTTTGCTGCCACAAGATAAGCCTGAAGTGAATCATTCAGGGACGGATTAGCTGATACAAGGGCAGTTGTGAGTTTTACAGCTGCTCTCCAGTGGCTGTGTTAGTATCTATAAATCTGCCGCAGGCTGGATTAGCTAATATTTCAGATGTGGAAGAAATCCTTTTAGAGTTTTACTTGTGCCAGAGTCACCACTTCTCTCACAAGCAGTGTAAGACAGAGGAATTGATTCCTTGTTATTTTGACTAAAGGAATCAAATTCTGATCCCAAACAGTTTAGTGGCAGAATAATAAAAATAGTTTGCTACTAAAACCATCAGCAGGCCAGGCTGCAGAGGACAGGCAGAGGGAATTAAATGCAGCCTCTTCCAGCTCAGAGCATGCCTTTGGGTTTATGATTTCTAGTTTTCACCACCATGCTCCTCATTTTTAAACCGTCTCTAAGGCAGTTGCTCTTTTCTCAGAACTAGGCCCAGGTGTGAGCTCTGCCCTTGCACATCATCTGGGGGGAGCGAAGGGACCTAAGGATCCTGTCGTAGCTTCATTCCCCACACCTCGCTTTTTGGGCTAGCTAGAAATTGCTTGAATTGCCACAGAAACTTAAAGTCTTAAGGGAGAGAGGCCCTTAAAAATACTGGTGTGAAGTGTTCCTGCCCTCCTTTCAACCTTTCTCCATCATTTGTTCTTGTCACCAGCTTGGCTCCCTCCACCATGCTGACAGCGCCCAGTGGCGCTTCGCAAGGAGCCAGACTGGGACTTCAATCCACCTGGAAAACAACCCAGAAGAAAGGAGATAGAGGGGGAGGAAGCTGCAGAATTTAATTCAGCTGCACTCCCAGCAAAGCCTCAAACCAGCTGCCTACGAACAGGGGACATGGGCATCAGGGAGGAACTGAGCAGGGACTGGGCAGGGAAAAGGGCAGGATCTGTCCACATCAATGCTGTTGTCAAGAAATGCACATGAACCACATCTCCTGGGCTCCACAAAGCCATCCGGACATCGGGACAGAGGTGCTCAGCAGGGCACCGGCCATCTCCCTGTCCGGACCCCACACCCACACGCTGTGTGGTAGAGTGAACTGCACCGACTCCTCTACCCTGAAGGATTTCTTAAACTCAGGGGACTCTTCAGTTTTTATTTAGGGCAGGTTCAAATCTGCTTTGCACTGGTGCATCAGGAGGTTTTTGAGTAAAAAACACAGTGGGCTGATGAATTAGACTGTTCACTGGTGTTCTAATGACTCTTCTTCCTGGGACAGTTGAGTTCAGAAGGTTATCTTCACAAGGAAAAGCCTGCAGAATATTTTAAAATTAAATTAATGCTTGTAATGCTTTGCAGAATATTTAGGAGATGTAGTGATGCTGTGAGGACACCTTGTACCCACATTCAGCCAAAGTCTTGGAGTTGCCCTCCAGCATCGGAGGAAAGTTTACATCTACAGAGGGATAAGCTGAGCTGGCAGCCCCACCAGGCTCTCCGAAACACCCCAAGGACACAGCCTCTCCTTTCCACTTACCTTGCAGAAGACCCAGTTCTCTGCCTTCCACAGCTGTAGAGGGGCATCGGTTTGCATGGGGTGGGAGGGAGGGGGGATCTGATATGGGTCTGCAACCCAGAAGTCTGGTCTTGCATCTGGGATGCTTCCAAACTTGAGGCATGCTCAGGTCTGGACTTGGAGTGATGGCTTCGTTTCTTTAAAATGCCTGTCTGGACCAGAGGCTGAAGGAGGAAGGTGAGGTGAAGAGCTTCTCTCCTAATGTAAATTTTCTCTTGAAACAGTGTAAACACCACTCCATGCCCACAGGCATTAAAGATGGTCTTTCAAGGTGGTGATGTTTGTGTCAGGTACCAAACACAGCCTGACTCCTGCAACTGTAAAAATCAATCACAGCAACAGATAAAATCAGCTCCAAACAAAGTGCTTTCCATGTTAAGTAAATATTGCATCTGGCTGCCAAGGAAATGATGTTTTGTTTCTAATGGACAGCCTGGGGGCTGAGGTGTGGGAATGGTGGTGTCCAGGCCCTCTGCGGGAAGCGCAGCTGTAGATGAAACTCCACCACCATCTGCTGGACACACTGAAGATGGAGCTGAGCTCATCCGTGTTTGTTTGCTAGCAAAATGACAAAACCCCGCTAAAGAAAAACGTTAGAAATGTCAGGGCTGAAGTCCTTACCCCCCTATTTTCCAGCCACCGGGAATTTTTCTACGCATGGACATAAGTGGCAATACACATCTCCTTTGGAAAGTGGTTTTATTTCATTTTATTGTAGCCCTGATAGATCTGAGAGGCAATTCTTGCATCACAAAGTACAGTCTGAATGCAAAAGCAGGCACACAGTGGGGAAAGAGTGTTTTCTTAAGCAATTTAAACAAAAAACCCTTATGTGGTTTACACAGTAGGGAGCAGTCAGACTCAAGGTTAACCCGCTGTATGAGAATGAGTTGGGAGAAAGAAATCACTGCATCAGAGCCCATGCAGACAGTGGAAATTGCTGTAGTCACATAGCATTAACAGGGAGAACTGAATTTTCTGTATTAAAGAAGAAAATCACCCTGAGCTAGTTGGACTGGGAGTCTCACTGTGCCTCCCCTCCTCTCATTTATTCCTACCTGCCGTGATGCTGCTGGGTGGCCAGGACCTGCCCGGGTTGGCAGCCCTCTGTGCGTGCCACGCGCTCCATCGCTGCTGTGGAGCAGCCAAGTAGGTGCCACTTGTCCTGCTCAGGGGCAGGGATGGGGCAGAGGTGCCCAGGGCAGAGATGCACCTCGGGATTGCCAGCATGGTGCGGCATAGCACCCTGCACGTTAATACCTGTGGCACTACAGAGGCATTGCTCCATCCTCCAGCCCTGCTCCCAGGACCTCGGTACCTCAGGGCACCACGCCATCCCCTCCCAGGCACTGAAGGACTTTTCTAACAAACACAGAGCATTAAGTGGTCTTCCCAGGGTCACATCTGGAGATCATTTCAGAGCCAGGAGCTGAGTTCCATACCTCCATGTATCGCAGCGACGTCCCTCCAATCCTCCAGCGCACAGCCCTCCCGACTCTCCCTACCCTCTCAGCTCCTCACCTCTTCGCGTGACCTACAATAACGATCCCCGAGGAAGTGACCAAGCTATCACCAGGAGGTCCCACATACCCAAAATTTCCTGCGCTGAACCCACCTTCCAGCTTACACCAAGTCTGCAGCAGGGCATGACATACCAGGCTATTGCAACAGCGATGCGTCAAGCCTGCTGCATCATTTAGATCCGATTCTTTAATAAATGAAGAAGGGAGGCTTTAATAAGAGATAAGGGAGCCTCGGACTGCCTTGCTCAGACTAATCTTTTAATGGTTGAAAATGATAGACGAGCTGCTCCAATTTCTTATCTAGCATTTTGTTTTGAATTACTAATAACAAATTTGTACTTAATTTACTTAGTTCAGAAAATTAACTACATGTGTCACTGGTTCCAACACTTTTCATTTTTACTGTCTTCTGCATCAGCAAAGGGATAACTTCATATAAACCAATTAAAAGAAAAAACCACAACCTCCTGCCCTGGTTCGGTCTCCTAACTCTCTGGACTATATCCAGAAATACCAGCTTCTAATATTTCTATGCTTCTTTGCTTCAGATTTCCTTAAACTACAACTTGGGTTAATGATTACAGCTAGTAAAGGGATAGGATTCTCCTAATACCTAAAACAGTTTTCCCAGACTCTTGGACAAAAAAGAAACATTTTGGGGTAAAAGGGATAGAATCCGCAGTTTTGAGGGAAAAATGGAGGAACTCTAAAACTTAGAACTGGAATTAATTCATGTTACACCGAAGTATTACTTAAATGTTAACACAGACAGATCTAAACTTCCCCATCTCCTAGAGGCAGGGAACATTCACTTTATTGCATGTAATGATTTCTTTTGGGGGGTTTAAAAAATATTTTTCAAGGAATGTGCCCTGTGGTACGGCTTCCTCAAAACATAATTTCTTTGCATAGAACATATTATTCTGCAGCATAGCATTAAAGTTCATCTCATCGAGTCAGGCCGATCATTTTCAAAAATAGAAAATAACGTTTTTTCAGGAAAAAAAATATTACTGGATTAATCAAGCTAGTCTCCAAAAAGAAGAGGAGATGAATGACATCAGTGACAGCTGATTGAAGCATCACAAACATCTCAAATCCAATTGTTTTCTGGAAAGTTTTTATGGAGAACTTTTTTGAGAAAAAGCTTGTTCTACCTTCACTTTCAAAACCCCAAACTGAACAAAGCCACTACTTCAGTGCAAAGTCTTTCTTCAGATTTAATTCTTTCACAAACACCTTGCCAAAATAAGGAAGCACAGACAGAAATATACCTGCTTTTTAACACATCGATTTTTAAAGAAACAGGATTTTCTGATAAAAAAAAAATTAGGATAAAAAATAGTAATTAATTTTAATTACCATGTTTGAATTTTAAAGGAGTTTATTTTTATATTTTGGGGGCTCTGTTTGAATGAGAAAGCTGAGTCACCCAGCCAAAGAGCTGCTGTTAAGGCAGAAGAAGGATGAGAAGCACCCGGGAACAGGAACGGTCGCGGCGATGACGAGTGTCTAAACCTGTAGGACACAGGAAGAAGAAACTGGGGAAACTGGAGGCTATAAATGGCCAGCCAGCCAGAGACAAAGGGAGGGATTTGTAGGCAGAGGTGCTGAATTATGATAATTCAGTTTAATGAAGGGGAAATATCAACAGTGGAAAAGAGCTTTTACAGCTTTCCGACAGGTAGTAGTTTAATTGGCCTTCTCCACCCTGCAGAGACAAGAAGAAGGCTGATTCAAAAAGATGCCTACCACCACTGCTAAAATTAGGCTTCAGCTAAATTTAGAGAACATGTACGTTAATGTAGCTATACGGTGAGCCCGTAAAACTTTCCACAGATATGCAAAATGATTAACTGAGGAACAAAACCAATCTATCAACCCTTCCTTAGCCTCATCTGAAGGAGGACAACAAATCAAAGGTGAGAAATTCGTTTTATAGACAGACATGCTCGAACTATAGCTGTTATCAAACCATCTTGGGTACCAATTACACGGCAGCCATCACACAGTACAGAGCTCACTTAAAGAGGTTGCTTAAGTATTTTGGGGGGATCCTGGGAAGTCTTCCAAAGAAAATGCATTATGCTAAAATAGTGCCACTGTCAATTCTGTGGCATTTATAAATGATGTTGTTTTCTTTGGGTAGATAGGATCACTGGAATCTGAACTCCCGAGATAACGCAATAGTCAAGGCAGCAGTAAACCCAAAACTCAGGAAATATCACTTGGTTTTCAGCACTTCCAAAGCAGGGTCAGAGTTAAACTGTAATCCGTTAACAGATTACGGGGTTAATCTGTAATCTGTTATTGTAATCTGCCAGGAGCAGTCTGGAAGGTGAAAATGCCAGGGGCAGGATTCCTCACCCATTTTCCAGTCACTGGGGCTTTTACTGCTGCAGAGGTAGGAGGCTCCTACCCATCTCTCCATGAAAATGCTCACACAGCACTCAAGATGCAGTGCAGAGGCACGGTGATGGTATCTGGTTTCTTCTCTGTTCCTTTCCCAATCACTGCCGCCGCTCTATGTGCTTTTTGACCAGCAGAGACACTAAGCAAAAATTTTTACAGAACAACCTTAATAAAGCCCTCATGTATTTTATTTCCGAATGATTAGAGGAAGAAGTATAATCTATATTGGAGCTGCTCCTGATCTCGGGTCTCAGGGATAAAGAGCCAGCCAGACCACCAGTCAAAGCAGCCCCACCAAGCTGCTTCTACACAAACCCGTTTCTATTTGGCCTAGGAAAGGTGCCCGGACCTGGAAGGCAGAGCTTCACCTCCCGTCCGTTCTGCTCACCACCACGCAGCACGGCACAACCGGCAGGGACAGGGACCCAATACCCAGAACAAGGGAAACCTCAACCCGCTCAGGCCATCTATTTCCATGCTTCGCTATGCTTACAGTAAGAAGTTTTTACAGTATCTAACCTGTTTCTTGTCACTGCAACTGAAGACTAAATTCACGACTTTCATCCAACCTGGATACTCCCATATCCAGGGAATAATCCAGGTTCTTTTCTTCTCCACAAGAGGGAAAACAAAAGCCATTTTTTTCCCCTTCCATCTTGCCCACATCATCGTTCAAATAGAGCTCCTCAAACAGAACATGGCATCCCAGCTGAGACCTTATCAATCTGAATGGACTGGGAAGTTTTGCCCTGTGTTTGTCATGTATGCGCAGGCGTAAGGTATCTTTGCATGACGTTTCATAACAGCATGCCACTTTTGACTCATGTTCTGCTTGTGATATGCCAGTAAATTGGAGTTTTCTCCAAAGAATTGCTACACAGCCAGTTTATTTCCTCTCCTGTGCCTGTCCATTTAGTTTTTCTCCTCTCGGTTGTAACACCTTGAATTTCCCCTGCTGAACTGCATTCTTCTTTTTGCCTTCAGATCTTTCAAAAATTGTATCATTACCATTGGGATCATGACAACCTCCAGCGTACTACCTGGCTCTCCTACATCTTGTTATCTACAAATGTGAAGAGCAAATTCTCTCTTCCATTCCCCACGTCACTAATGAAGATACTGAACAGACGAGACTCAGAAGAGATGCTAGTAGAATCATGTCCACTACTAACAGTAATTCTTCCACTCTGTAATTCTGCCATTCTGACTGTGAATTGTGCTTTAAGGAGAGAAAAAAAACCCACTTAGTACCTGTACACATGCAGCCTTCCTCAAACTACCATCGCTTGGTAATGAAAATACAAGACAGCACCAGAAGTGACATGTAAATCAGGAGCAAAAGAACAGGCTCGTAGGCGTCACTGAACCCATGCATGGCCTTAGACACGTTATCTGATCTCCATGTCTAGGTTTCCTCATCTGTCAGAAATTGTCACTCTGTAAAATATTTGAGACCAAAAGACTGCAAATACTGTCAGTTCAAGAACAATATTACTACTATGCTGGAGAACACCCTTTTAATGTATATCACCTGTAGCAATTACGCCATGCATCTTTTATTGAAATTTTGCATTGCATAATTACATACACATGTATTTGTATAACTAACAGTTATACAAAAATTAATTAAACAGCTTTTGTTTCGGTAACTGTCAATGCTTTATGGCAGATGAAATCTAAAAGTCTCTTTGGGGTTTATGGTCTCTCAGGTCTGAAGTCCGGCATAACACACAGCAATGAACATTTCATACATACCTCTTCCCAAAAGCCAGAAAGTTCCATATTCTAATGACAGCGTCAACTATAATACTTTTTGGACAATTGCATTAGCGGGTGGGCTGACTTACAGAAGAATTAATAAGGATGATACTTCTCACCCAGGAAATGCAAAGTGCAATGAACATCTATAAAAGACTGAGAAGAGAATGTTTGAAGCAGCAATTGAGATCAATGTGGATCTTCTTACCTTGAAAATACAGGGCTGCTGAAAACTTGGTGTACCATAACAGAGAACAAAGCAGACAGCTCAAATCAAGTGATCCTTCTAAATAAGCCTGACAAGCTTTTATTACAAGAAAACTGAATTAAGCAAAAACCGGAGATAAGTGCTTTACCTGACATTTGGGATTTTAAAGGACCAAGAAATAGGAAGACATTTACAGAAAGATTAACATGTAAGGTCATCACCAATAAGAACTGGGTTTTATTCAAGCTATTGACAATAATTGAATTTTACTTTCCTGCCTCAGCCTAGAGTTGTCATTTAATCGAGCCTTGCTTGCATGTGAACATTGCTAGAGGCCTCTTAAAGAATCAGTTGATTACAACTTTTTTCTTTTTTTCTGAAGGGTGAAACAGCATCCCTCCTTCTCAATTTAAGTAATGATCATCTATGCAGGTTTTATTATATTAAAGCCCCACTTCAATTGATTCACATTTGCCAGATGCTGTCAGAATTGCTGACGGGTCCTTATTGCAGTCCAGGTCAGCATGAAATCACCACAAGAAGGGAGGGTCTGCAGCATCAGAGCCGTCCCAGCCTTCTGAATGACCCCCCCAACCCCGTGAAGCGAGAAGAACTTTAAAAGAGGAAGCCACATACAAAAGCCTTGCGGGGATGGGGAAACAGAGAAGCAAAATGGCACCTCTGCTTCGCAAGTAAACAGACAGTGACTCGGGAGTCAGGATTTCACCTCAATCGGCTTTTTAAATGGTTCTGCTCCAGTACGTGCACTGGTAGGGATACTTCTACAATGAAAGATTTTCATGGTTTAATTTCAGAAACTACCTGGAACAGGACAAAGTTATTGAATGAATTATCTTAGCAGGTTATTTAAAGAAAAAACAAACCACTAGAAGAGCTTGTTAAATGTCATATTAGCAAACAGTTTAATTTATTAAAATGACTCCAGTACACCTCTGTGCTTCTACAACAGACATGGCATTACACATAACAGGTAAAACGTGGTAACATTCTCAAGGAAGCAGTATCGGGCTCATTAGCACAGAAACACAAGAGCAACAGTATCTTACATCACCTCCCACCTCAACCTTCTTCTACATGGTGATTCATGCTTCTCTGTGGAGCAGGCAGTCAGTTGAACGCAAGTGTGTGTATATGCTTCCTAACCCAAGATAGGTGAATAAAGCCCTGTACTGTCAAAGAGAAGGTAGGCATGCCTCCGATGTCAGTGTGAGTAGAAATAACTGTATTAACAAGTTTATGATCCCTGGGGGCCTGGGTAGCTGTGGTGGCAGGGGAAGTAGATTTCTACATTTGATCACTCTAAAAATGTGAGATCTACAAGATGCATATGGAAAGATTAAGTTTCTTATACCATGAAAGATCCTGGCCCAAAAAGACCTGCACACCTGAGTAATATGCTCATAAGAATGATGAGACTTGTGTAAGTCCTTATAAAAGAGGAGAGTCTTAGAATATATTTGTGGTAATTCAGGGCCAGTCCTTTCTTCTTTACTGGTTAACTTTACCAAAATTAACTCAAACTGGCATTCTATCAGCAAAGGAAAAATGAGAGGTTAATAAAATCAGAAGACACTGAAGGTGTAAATACAGTGCAAGAGTGTTGGTTTTAGTTTTTGACTCTTACAGCCTGATAATTTTATATTCTGTGCTTTATTTTCAGGGAAAAGCATAGTTGTCATGGGTCATAATATACGTGCTTGCATATATATGTATACATACACACTTGCTGCAGAATGCAAAGGGCTTCCAGTGGCACATGATTCATAGTACTGACTTCTCACATGCAGGTTTTTTTTCATACAAAACCAAACCAGTTTTAGAGGTGCCCCCTCCCTCTGCATATGTATTCATTAATGTGTATTCACATGCATTATTACCCTACCCAGTCACTGATTTATATTAACCAGTTTTTTTTTTTTGGTTTTTGGTTTGTTTTTTTTTTAAATGCAAGCCGTAAGTTATCTTAATTGCAACACCTAGCCAAACCACGCCAGTGACCACAGTACTCCTGGGTTTCACGGTAACTAATACATCAGTTGGCAGAACATTCTTAATAAAATGACTCAAGTTTTGTTTGCTTCATATTGCTTCATTTTTAAAAATCTTTTTGATGTACAATCTTCGCTGTCAGTACACTTCGGATTTACTAAAATGCAGTAAACTATGAGAGCTTGTTATTCAGAAGCACCTAGTCTTTTTTTGACATTAAATGGAAGCCATCAGCAACAACTGTTGTATGGAGCATTCATCAGGTTAATGAACAGTGCACATTAGCTAGTATGAGATGAAACTGTTTTCTAAATAGCTAGTAGACTTCACAACACAAATTATGTGCGATGTAATCACTATCCTGCTGAGACAGCAGAAGGACATAAGAACAAACGCGACTCTAGGGTCAGTTTCTATCCGTATTAATGTAGCTTTGGTTCAGAAATTCTTTAAGTGTTGTAGAGCACCTGGTTTAGTGACAAAACACAAGCGTCTCACAGTGCTAACAGTATAATGCTAATAAACTATAAACTGCAGGTCTCAAATATTAATAGCATTTAATAAAAAAATTTACAGAAATATTCTTGTTGACAAATGTGCAGTACAAATGCAAGCTCCTTGGCCACAAACTCAAATTGTGTGCATCAGTTTTGTGCTGGCGTAACAGTGCAAGTGCTGGGATTCAAGTATGCTTTTCCGTATTTGTGTTAAGCAACAGAGACTACATGATGAAGTTTGGGGGATTTTCCGCCCACAAGGCCAGGACACAAGAATCAGGTGAAACATTGAAATGTTTGATTTCCCTCATATAGAAGGCAATCCAAATGAGGAAAAACACATTTCACAAGCAAACCAGTTTCACATACCACCAAGTTATTGCTTCAGCTAGACCAGCTGTACTAAAATACAGGACTACAGGTTGCAATCTAATCTCCACTCACATGAAGAGAAGACGAAATCTACAGTGCAAGTCCTCCATGCAAAAGGATCAGACTGCAAGACCAGAGTCCTGTTTCATAGGACAGAATTTATTCATCATTCAGTTTGTCTGTGAATTTTTTTTTTTAAGTCAGTTAGATCAGAGTCAGAAGTACATTGTTTATGATATTTCTGTGTTTCTAGAGGTTACTACTTCATGCCAATTCAGATCTGCTCAGCAACAGAATATAATACGAACACTTGTTTCCAAAGAATTGCACAAGTTATTGATGAAATTTTTAGGGCCAAAATTAAAAGTTATTTCACCAAATCAAGTCTCTACTCCACTTTAAAAAAAAAAAAAATCTGACATCCTATTAATTAAAAAAAACAACCAAACTTAATAGCTTTTTTCAATTAAATAATAATCTAAGATTTTACAAGATATTCACATTCAGGCAACTGTCTCCTGACTTTCATCTGGCTGAGTAACAGATGCCATAATAAAAACAAGAACGCTACTCTCACATTCTTCATGACAGCAGTGATTAGTGCAATTTACCACTGCACTACACAGCTCTAATAGTGCAAGGTGTGCCTGCTAACATTTCTCACAATCATCTGCTACATGATCATTATCCTCAGATGTCTGTAACTCTTATTCGCATTAGAATATTGGCATTTATGTTAACATTTATGAAAAACTATGGCTTTATCCATGAGATATATATCCTGCCTAAGCAAAATTTTTAAACCATTTATTTAAAACAAAACTGAATTGGAATGAAAGTTACTTGTTTATGCCATAAGCTGCGTTGCCACTAAACTCAAGATCTCAGGGTTAGCTACAGATCACAAATATGTGTATTTGTGCATCTGGTACAGTCTTTAAAAGTATATTTAAAACATAACACTGATAAAACTTCACTCGCCATTTTAAATCTAATTCTGATCATTTATCTTATTTTTTGCAACATGTTTAATTACTTGTATCCAAAGTGTCATCTGAGTATCGCTGTATTACAACAGGATTGGGACTGTAAGAAACCCATAAATGCATACATAAGAAGGCACTTGTCTTCCAGTAGTTCAAGTCAGAGAAGGCCTTACCTAGACAGCGTCACCTTACACTCTGAAGGATTAGCAAATGTCCCCAGGCTTTGACACAGTCTCAAAACCTGTCTTCATGTCCCTGGACAAAGGTGCTATATGTGGTCTATAATACCATGAAGCTCATGATGAATTCCAGTAGTTTTTGCCTGTTGCGCTGAGGTAGGAATGTAGTGCTTAGTTCCAAAATGGTGTCTCTTCTTTGTTTCGTCTGACTGAAAACCTAAAGCACAGCATGAATACATATAAGTATCACCATGTTCAAGAATCACCTTTCTTTTGTGATTAAAAGTTTATGGTCTATACTAAATTTGGCCTCATTTGCAACACTTCCCCCCCCCCCCCCCCCCCCCCCCTTTCTGGAAGTCTTAGATGGCAATGCCTTTAGATATCATTAGAATTCACTCAATGTTGAAGCCCTTCAAGTGATACGGAAGGACAGAAACTGAGAAATAAGCACAGCGTATGATAGACAGCCAGCTCCTAACAGCGAGGGATAAAACACGCACTCAAAAGGCATCTCAGCTGAAAGTCTAAGCACTTTGAAAACAAGAATTCAGATGTTATGCTCTGAATAGGTGCTCAGCAGATGCTATCTAGTTCCACTTTTCCAACAGCAGAATAAACTAGAATTAAACAACGGATTTGATATGTGCTTTCTTCATAGCTCTTACAGTCTATAGGAAGATACCTTTACTATAGGCTTTACTACAGGCTAACTAGCATTAGATTATTTAATACAGCAGAATTCAAGGACAAAGACTTCAAAACCTGTATCTAGTGATACTTTGCCTAAATGCTGATGCTTTCAAAATTATAATGCTAAATCCCATCTGGCATTCAGTAAGCCATGTCATTCTGATGAAAGAAACTCTTCATTTGCAAAATCTAGATAGGCGATTTAAAATTCAAAATGAGAGTGGTAAAGTGCAAAACTGATCTGTTATTTTAAAGAAGATCTGTATCCTCATGGTGGACACTGAAGGTCGATTAGGATGCTTCTGCTGGAGCATCAATCATTGCTAAGCCAAAATTCAGTAACTAATACTTTTGGAAGATTTAAGCAGTCCTTCAAACTTAGATTTAGCTGTCACTAAGCACAGAGCACACTCTCAGCCTTCCAACATTGTCACTGATGTCCAATAAGGACACGGAGCAGAGCAGAGAAACTTCGCTTGCTGTGAATAAAAATGCCTAGTCACCTAGCCCTCATCTAGCCAGGTTTTCTCAGGGGCAAGAAGTGCCCTGTTCTGCAATGTGTGCTCTTCTCCTACAGCCCTGAGCTTTAAGGAAAGCAAAATGCTCAAAACCCACAATACATTTGCAGAGATACATTCACATATTTTAAACTGACACCGAACAGGTTTCATGAATTGTCAAAATTGTGCTCATTATTAAAATGAAACTTAACAGTCTCCAAATTTGATCACCGAACACTTACCCCAATTTCCTTAAAGACTTTCACTGCGTTTTTCACATGACTGTAGGTAGCACTCTCAGCTGCAAGAAAGAAAACCCAGAGATAAACAAACTGCACTTGAATTTGGGCTACCTTATGCTCAAGGAACAGAATGAATCAAATCCAGTTCCAAAATGAGTTTAACATACCATATACAGAAACATTCTTCTCCGTCCTGTTTATTAAGTGCCTGTGTAACTTTTGAACGTATTCAGACTCTGAAACAGGACCACTAAAATTGTGCACGAAGGTAACAGCAGAGCTATACGCCTCCAGTAAAGGTCCCAACAACCTCTGCAGGAAAGTGATGTACTGCTGGTGCTCTTGAGACTGGCTCACCTAAGAAAGGGCAACAAGAGCTTAAGTGACAGAGACCAGCGGAAACAAGAAATGACCTGCAACACAGCAAAACGGCAGCCCAAATAATTCTTAGTACAAAAAGGAGTACAGGGGCACAACACAGCATGTTATGAAAACATTGCAAAAAACCAGTTTATCACAAGGGACAAAACAGGCACTGCATATCACAGATCAATGCTACTTTTTTCTCATCCAGGATATTAATAACTATTTTCCGAAGATAAAATTAAAGACATCATACTGTTCTGCAGCCAATAGAAGGGTTGCCATAGATTCACAGAGATGGACACAAGTCTCCAAGTGTTAACAAGATATCCTAAACAATGTTTGTGTCAGCTCTGTGAGAAAACTGGTAATATGCCTAAAATCAACATGATCAATCTATGAAATGAAATTTAGGCTGGAAATAAATATCAGCATAATGTGCCACTTTTAGAGTGTGTGCTGTCAGTAAAGAATAAAACATTTAGACACTAAAGATACGTGAGACTTTATCAGTTTTCATGACACTAACCATTGCCCTTGCACCTCCCTATAAGATTATTTGATGTTTCTTCAGCTGTCTTCCCCATGGGAAGGAGAGAAAGGTGTTTTACTGATTGTGACAAAATACAACAGACTAATACTGTGAACCAGCAAAAAAAAATTATCATAACCCCTCCTGAACTAGTGAAGTAGTTTGTATCTCTTTCAACAGACTTCAATATATTAGCCTTAGGATAATATTACCTTCAGGTAGCAATCTCTCTGCTCTTCTCCAAAATCACTGTCTTCATCTTCCTCATCACTTCTCCAAGATAATGGCTCAGGGAGTTTTTTATCCCATTGCTGCTCTGTAAGACTGGGGCTAACATCCTCCTGATCATCCTGCTTAAATTTGAAAGACAAGGTGGTAAATAGGTAAAAAACCCAAATTGAGGCAAACAATAGGTTTATTTTATAATCTCCTCTGACTTAATCAGTTCATTCATTAACCAATATTTAAAGAAAGCAGGTGAGGTCCAATTGTAGACAGGGTTGTGATAAGCAGAGAGAAGAGACATTTGGTGAAAAAGACTGTTTTTCTTTAGTTTGCCTGTCACATAAAAGTGAAAATCTATGCAAGCATTGCCGAATCTTCCTACCAGAGGCCATGCAGTAGCAGGTGCCAAGAAAGTGTTTTCAGTTGTGTTAGAATAAAAAGTTGAGATGCTATCTGGACTTGGATGTTGCTAACCTCCATACTACTGTTGCCTTAAAGACAGAATAGTAAACTCTGCGTTATTATATTACAATAGTTAAAACCTCAATTAATGCAGAATGCCGTAAGTTGTTATGTGGAAGTGGTAACTTACTGCCTGTAATGATGCTGCTCTTCTATTTGTCCCCACATGAGATATTGGTTGGAAGAGAATGAGCCAGTTTTAATCACAAAGGCCCCAAATTGTTTAAACCTTGATTATGTTGAGACATTAAGACCCCTCTACCTGTTGCATCACAGCAGTTCCTTTCTGCTAATCACCCTGACAAGCACCATCCAAGTTTAGCCTACAAATGCCCTGCAGTAATCCACCCTTGGAGCAAGACACAGACTTACACTTATTAGCAAGTAGGTGTCTTAGGTAAGTATACATTTCTTCAGGCTTTTGAGATGAGCGTGTGACAGCAAGAATACCACTGGTGGAATTTCTTAACTTGAATATTGTGAGGGAAGAAGAGTTTGTTGTTTGCTTTTCATCTATTTAATAAAACCATCTATTTTAGTAAAACCATTAATTACTAAAGTGCTTTGCAAAGCTGTAAAGTATTGTAAAGTTCACTTGCAAGGGCATAGCGAGGTAATCTGCCAGAGACAATAATGCAGGTGTGTCACAAGTTCAGGTGTACAGTAACTGAGGTGCAAAAGAAATACTCCACCTGACTGATCAATGTCTGTGCAACATTCAATTTCAACAATGAATCTTCAGAAATGTGTTTTAGAGATAGCGAACACACACTCGAAAGAATAAGGGAAGCCTTAGTGTCAGTCATTCACCATTATTTGTTTTGCTTAAAAGTAGTAGAACAGAAAGAATTTTCAAAGGTGCTAAGTTACTGATGAAAGACCCCCATACAGTTATTCCATTTAGAAACGAGAATCAGGCAAGATTAAAACCAAATGGATAAGAGACACCTTGTAGATGTGATTACTGTCATAATATTCATGACAAAGAAAAAAGCCCCTGCAGCAAATGAAGACTGACATCCTTCCAGTCTTACACTCTGATCAAATGTTTTATTTTGAATGAACCAAAGGCCACAAAATAAGTTTAAAAACTACCGAAGAGATCACTACGTGTTACGAATATGACTTAGTTTTTGAAGTAAACACTAGAATCACAGGAAAAGAATTTAAAAAAAAAAAAAAAAAAAGCATGGATCAATCAAGCTTAATTTAATGGGAAATTTATCAACATGTCAATGTCAGCAGTAAACTGAAATAATTAGATGGGGCAGAAGCTAGCTACCTTTCTTAGAGAAGAGGTTGTAAAAACCCCACAAACATTTCCAACCTGTCCAAAATCATGAAACAACTGTTGCTTATAGTGTTTGCACTGATTATGCAAATTCTTAACATTTTAAAAGAAGTAAGCAGGTACAGAGGTTTTCTAAGTTCAAAGAAATTTACTGATGGAATGTATCTCCTTTTTAAGCATTCAAATGTTGCACTGCTGGTGTATTTCAGACAACACAGACAAATATTTATATACTGCCTAATAGCTATCTATATCCCAGCTATAAACAGCAAAGTACCAGACTCAGCAACCAAAACGTACAGAAAAACCCTCAAGACAGGTTTCACGCTTGAGTAGACAGAGGTACATACCTACTGCTGTCCACACCTATTTTCCTTATCTGTCCCCAGGCATGGAACATACAGGTTTCTTCCTAACCCTCTGATTAGCATTCATTTTTGGATTTATCTAACAATGATTACACTCTAATGCATGACAACATGTCAGTACTTCAGACAAAAAGCAAGCAGTAGTAACTCCAAAAGAGGAGAATGCTTAATATTGAGTTCTATCAAGTGAATAGTACCTGTGGTTACACATATTAAAAATGGAAGCATGTAGCAAAAGCTATGCAGCAAGATTAGAGTGAAGCAGTGGCCATTAACAAATACACCAGAAGCAGCTCTGGCCTCATTTGAAACTGGAGAGCTGCAAGAAGAAAGCAGCCAAATATGTAACTCTCTTCCATGTGTTCTTTAAATTTTGTTGCTTCCTCCTGGGCACCAAGGTTTGTTTCCTGTGCACAAAAAAAGTTTGGGAAGCAAAGGTATGCTGAGTCAGCTGCCCCCTGGTCCTCACGTTTTCTTTACATTGTACGGCTCTGGCAGATTGCACCACACAGCGACTCCAGTGCATCCCTGAATCTGCAAACTGGCAGTTACTGTACTCCTCGTAGCAGAGGAGGTTTACAATAATTTTGAGACCGATGCAAAGGAATCAAAGAATGACAAAAGATCTGGACTACTAAATCCTGTAGAGTAGAAAGTCAACATCCATGTAGCTATGCTACAATTTGAAAGGGCTCCAATAATAAAATGAATACCCATTTATTTATTTATGCACAATAGTAAAATAAATCCCCATTCTATGATTCTATGATTTTACAAGACAGTATAAAATATGTGTCTTTCCTAGTAGGTTGAATAGTACAATGAAATTACACACAGAGTCATTCATGGCATCACAGGATGACTATACGCAAATGTCTGATGCTTATAAATGTAAGAATGAAGTAGTATCAGTCCTGGATTTGTTAAATTGTTACAAGCCTTCAGTAACAGCATATATTTAGAACAAGACTCAACTACGAAGCATAAACTACCTACAGCTGAAGTGAAGTACAAGAAACAAAGCTCATTTAGTATCTCTATCACCTTACCTCTGCCACCAGAAGAATACCGTATTGTATCAGCCTTTCCACAGATTCATGGCAAACTTGATATATCACCTGGCAAGGCTGCACAACAAAAGAAATGCACTCAAAAAATCACGTCCATTATACCTATTATAGCAACACCAGTCCCCCTGAATGTTTTAGATACAGCAGTATTATTCCTTTTAAGCAAGTTATGAAACTTTTACCAGCATAATCCCAATGCACCACTCTTATGTTTAGCTTGGCAGACATTAAAAAATTACAGTGAAATAGGATATTTAAAATTTGTCCAAGTTTTTTGAAGCAATGCATTACTACACTGGTAGAAAACTACATTTAATATTCTCCCCTTTTAATCGCCTCTAACCAAATTTTAGTTTGTTAACAATTCTGGAATAAAATCATCCTAAAACTAAAATCACTGAGACTCATACCAGTCATTTATTTGGAATTTAAAGGAAAGTACACTTTTAAGAAATTCCCTTACGTGTTTTGAAACTGAATAAAAAAAACTAACCTCTTTTACACTGTTCATAATCATGTTGGAAATATTTTCAAAGTTAAAAAAAAAAAAAAATCAATTATTAACTCTGAAAGCAGAAGGATAATATTACTAAAGAACCCCACCATCTGAGCTACATTACTGCCCAGACAAAAATACTAAATTTGGCTTACGCTTCATTTAAAAAGGCACAAGTTAGAAATATGTGTGCAAATTTAAGAACTAATTCAAGAATCTCTAGAATTCTAAGTAACTTCTACACATAAGAAAAAAAAAATCTAGCATTTAACATTGCAAGTATACAGAGTGTCTGAAAACCGAGATAACATCAGCTCTCTTCAGTGTTTTGTAACAAAACAAAAACCAAAGTCAGGCCATGTTTAAAACTGCCACTAAGTACTAGGTGTGGCACACTGTGTCTATTGCACTCCTATGCAAATTAAGAATATCTTTAGAATCTGGAGCCTTAGTTCCCAGTGTAATTTCAATCATCTATGCAAACTCATATGAGTTGGGTATTCTTAAAGACTTGTATTTGTTTAAGTAAAAAAACATTGAAATAGTTTGGGCAGAATGCAGATAAGAGTTGTGATGGTCTAATGACATAAGCAACACAAAATCTGTTAAAAGGCATTAAGAAGCCCGACTTCCAGTTGTGGGAAGCTGACAGAGTGAGAAGCTTTTCTTTCTCAGGAAAGGCCTAAAGCCAGCACAGCAGAAACTCTGCAGCCTCACCCCAGCATCACCCACTTTAGCACTTGCATGAGCACCCAGTACATACTCAGGAAGTATCCCCTAAACCAGACTGACTGATTTTGTAACACCTTGCCAAGAAAACGAGGTAGTGTCAAGAGTGCGGCAAGTTAATTCATGTGTTATCTTAGGCCAAACATCTTTTGGATGAACTGTTCTGATGGAACTATGTTCATTCAAATGTTCAGGCATTTCCTTGAAGCAAATGGGAACAACACTATCTTCCTTTTTCAAACAATGTTCAACCTCTCAATACCCATATCATTCAACTGTATTTACAGTGAACATATCAGAACTGTGACACCTGAAGAAAGCATAAATTCTCTTTAAAGTAACAAAGGCAGTTAAAAGCAGAAAAAAAAATTGACATGCGGACAATTAATGCCACTACTTACCAAAGATACAGTAAATTCATTAGAAAGCAAGTAACACAAGCTGGCAGCTTTTCGGACCAGGTGCTCTTGACTAATCAAACTGGGAGAAGCACCACTGGTACCATTTCTGTACCTCCTACTCTGAACAGCACGGAGACTGCAGGCTAGAGCAGAAACAAACATAAGCTAAGTTTATTTTTCCAAATATAAATATATCCAGGTGATATATCCAAATAGCGAAGGAAACTTAAAACTTTTAGGCCTAGAAATAGACAAAAGCAGTCAAACATTACACATGCAATTGAAGAATAAATACAGAATTCACCACTATTCCATTTGTGTCCAATTAATGTCAGACTGAAACAGTATCTTATGAAAATATTAGTGACCAAAGCACAAGTTTTGCCATGTTGGCTCAAAACTCTGATAGTGCCTTGCCTAAGGCTATTACCAATACATTAATACTTCCAAGAAAGGTAAAGGATTATGAGAAAAATGAGTGAAACATTCTACAAACCAAAACCAAGTTTACTTTAAAATTGTTTTTGTTAGAGTAAACATGGGCTGAAGCAGGGAGGGAAGAAATATATGTCAGTAAATTACATGCAAAATGGGGGGTGGGGGTGGTTGTGCAGATACTTTGACTTCATGGGTCACAAGAAAGTCTTTCCTTGGCAAACCCCAACACATACCAATAATGGCCTCTTTAATAAATACGTGAAGTACTCCATTGCTGTAGAAGTTGAGTTCAAAGACAGCAGGTATCGTTGTGCTGGGAGTGATGAAGAACTCATTGTTTCGGCTAGTGTTTGTGATATTTACACAGTTCCCCAACAAGTGGATGGCATGCATGACAACATCATCTGAGTTCCCTGAAAATCCCAAGTCAAAGTCACGGGCTAAGACCTCCTCCTTCATGGAAAAGAAATCTTCTACCAACCTGGAAAGATCAGTTCCCTGGAAACAAAATCATAATCATAAAGGGAAGCAATTTTTTTTTGCACAGGAGTTTATCCGTAAACCACATAATCTTGTATAGAATCATAGAATCGTTAAGGTTGGAAAGGACCTTTAAGATCATCAAGTCCAGCTGTTAACCTAGCACTGACAAGTCCACCACTAAACCATGTCCCTAAGCACCACATCTACACGGCTTTTAAATACCTCCAGGGATGGGGACTCAGCCACTTCCCTGGGCAGCCTGTTCTAATACCTGACTACTCTTTCAGTGAAGAAATTTTTCCTAATATCCAATCTAAACCTCCCCTGGCACAACTTGAGGCCATTTCCTCTCGTCCTATCACTCGTTACTAGGGAGAAGAAACCAACCCCCACTTCACTACAACCTCCTTTCAGGTAGTTGTAGAGAGCGATAAGGTCTCCCCTCAGCCTCCGCTTCTCCAGGCTAAACAACCCCAGCTCCCTCAGCCGCTCCTCGTAAGGCTTGTGCCCCAGACCCTTCACCAGCGTCGTGGCCCTTCTCTGGACACGCTCCAGCACCTCAATATCCTTCTTGTAGTGAGGGGCCCAAAACTGAACACAATATTTGAGGTGCGGCCTAGCACATAGGTGCGGCCTATGTATACAGCAAACACATAAACAAGCCATTAATTTTCAAAAATCCAAAGCACAACAGTACTATTAGAAAACCATGTTTTCACAGAGATATTGCTAAAATAATCCACAGGTTTTGAATTATAAGCAATTATATTGTAAAGCCATGCAGCTACTTTGAGAATCCAAGTTTTTTGTTTGCTTCTTGGTTTATTTCACAACCTGCAGAGACCTGAGTTGTTCTTTAAGAACATGTTAGAGATATCATATTTCCATTACCTATGCTATAAAATGAATGACCAATTATATGGGAATACTGTAATTAGCAGAACTTCTCTTCAATTGTTTGGGGACCTGAGGAAAAGTTTTTCCTCAAGCACTTCTTTTCCTTGTTTTTTGTCAAGATGGTTTCAGATCACATTGTAAAATGCTTCTTTGATCCCATTATTTTAGGGAATTGGAAAGACTGGGCTCACAGGAATAGCGATACTGTCTTCAAGGAGGACGATTACATATCTGACCAGTATTTTTCAATTTGTTCTCGATTTATGTGCAATAAAAGGTTCAGATTAGAGGCAGAAGGCATTTCATAAAAAATGCTAAACACACTTGTAGGAGAAAAAGAATTTCTTCCATGCCTCATGCACAAGACTTCAGTTAAACATTAGTATCACTTTGCCATCATGGTATAATATTCTAGTACCAAGAAACGGCAAAACCCATTTGAAAATTAACAGAAGAGTTTCTAGGATATTCAACAGCGAATGCACTTAAGATGTAAAAAACAATCTTAATGCAATGAACCAAAAACAATGTATTCTTTTAAAAAAGCATAACTACATTTTGAATTACAAAAATCTATTTCCACGTGAGTATTTATTATCATCCCATCAACAATGGCTTGTCTTCAAGCATCCACTACACTAACTAAAATACTGCACTCAAGATTACCTGAAATCCACTTTAATTTAAATGCATCTTTCTTCTTTTATTAGTATCACACAATAGTAAAATGCATACTATTTTTTTAATTAACAAGGCCAAAGTAATGTTTGGCTATTCAAGCAGCATGGAAGCCTTACCTGCCTGTGTCTGTACAGCAGCAAACAGGCAACGATGTGGGTAGACATCACAGCACAGGACTTGTTAGCAGCTAGACACAAACAAGATAAACTCATTATGCACCTGAGAAGTTCAGAACATCATTCCAACTGAAAGAGTACCCATTATTTAAAAAAAAAAAAAAAAAAAAAAAAAAAAAAAAAAAGTAGTGATACTGGCACAGAACCGTACCTTCTGAATGAAATACAAAGTGTATTATGTATTATATAGTAACAATATTAATCAAATTAAAGTAACTTGAACTAAGAAGGCTGAGTAAAGCATAAATGTCTACTAAGCTAAGTATCATTTTGTAGGCATCTCATACCACAAATCACAGATCTATTGAATGAAGCATACACCACATAAACTATAAAATCTAGCAACACTGGTCCATGCACCTAGATGAGTTTACCTGAGGACTATCTTAAATAATGCCATTAAAACACTGCAATAATTTCTTATATGAAGTGATAAGAAATCAGTGTATCAGTATGACAATCAAACACTTCAGAGTACAGCAAGTTCAGTATACTAGTCCAAGGAATACAAAAGTTACCAAAACAGAATAAAAAGCTTGTACTTAATCAGAGAGTTTATTAAACTTTGAAAAGGAGGGAGGGAGGCAAGGGATGGAGAATTGTCAAGAAAGCATTTGAAGTCATGAAATGATCACCTGAATGGAGGGAATTGGGAAGTATGACATTACCAAACAATAAGTTACTTCATGCAATCAGCAAAACAAAACAGGTAACTGATAGTGATACTATAACACTTACTGAACAAAATATGCTCAGCCAAGTTGGATATCAGCTCTCTTCTGAAGGGTTCACTAGTGATATCCCTGGAGTTGGGCAGTGAGGCCTCTGTACCTTCATCGACAGTATCATTAGGTCTGAATACAGAACAAAAATTCACATTATGACATTTAGATTTTGATCAAAATGTAAAATAAACTAGACTGATTTTTTTTAATACACTAACTGAACGACAGCACAAAAAAACCCACTATGCAGTCTGGTAAGGGCACAAAAACGTTATGTGAGACAAGCTCCAAAAAAATTTTAATATCTACCAACTTTTCCAGATTATTTCTTCACACTAAAGAACAATCCAAGAAAAGACCACCAAAAGAAAAATTGCAATACAGAATGTTTACCTTGTCCTATGGCTATTCCTGACTTTGCCATTACATCATTTGCATCCCACAGCTCTTTTCCCTTCAATGAATATGGACAACAGTAGATTAAGCAAATCTGCCTTAAAAGGTAGTTTCCAGCCCAGCCCAGCCTCTCTACAAACTAGAAATGGCCTTTCTGTATGGACCTAAAACTTTCTAAAGATAAATGACTGACTTTGTCTCTTCTAGGACCACACAAGTTTGTACAAGTCAAGCTAAGACCTCAGCTAAAATGGACATCTGTGTAACAAATGCAGATCTAGGCCTTGAGCACAGTTTTGCATTTCTGAGTGACAGTCACCTCCTTGAGCAAGGGGTACTCACTCACAAGTCCTATTTGCTTTGGAATTATACCAAAACCCACCTGAAATGTTTGTGAGGTTTAAAACCAAATCTTTCATTTTTCATTGTGTGTCATTTTTTCCCCTAAGTTATTCTCTAAAATTTAAAATTAAACCAACAGAGGTCACTAAAATTTAAAAAAGAAAAAAAAAGCCTTCTCAAGCTTATTTAAACAGATCTCCCCAGAAAAAATGCAACTCTCATAATAAATTGCACAGTTACAATCGTCTATGTTTTTAGTTTTTCTATACACAATTGTATCACCTTTGGGGAGTTCAAGCACTGCTTGGAATGTAATGCAGAACACTAAAAAGACAAACAAACCAACCAACCCCTATCTGTTCTCCCTTTCCCCAACACGCAAAAAATCTCTACCTCGATGGAAGTATAGCTGGTAACAAAGCTTGTTCCAAAGAAAGAGGAGCAGGCACAGGTTTTTGGCTTTGGCTGTTTACATATTCCTGTTAAGAGAAGATTTGTTATTTTTTGTACTTTTTCCACCTTATTCCTGCATTCAGCTGATAATATTGTTATATGAAAACGGCAATTACTCAAAAGTGCAACAGTGATTAAAAATAGCTCACACTAAAAGAGCAGTAGTAAGGTCACAGAATTTAAAGGTTTGCAACATTTTATTCACTTTTGATTTTATTTTATGAAAAGGCAAACTTTCCACAGCAAGGAATCAGTACTTCATAAAAAATATTGCAACAATAACAACACATAACCCCTGTCAGCATCCTGCTGGGAAAACTCCTTTGAGACTAGCTTCTCCATCATTAAATTAATGAGAACTGCCTTCATTAACATGAATGAGAGCGAAGTCTAACACCCTTTCAGAACCAACACGGAGACCGTAATTATTGCTTGCTGCTGCTTTCCTCAAATGCCAGGATAGGGAACTTCTCCATAGGTAAACACCAGTGTAGCAACTCCAGTTGCAAGACCCCCTCGCAGTGCCCCAAACTAAAGCACCCAGGAAGGAGGCAGGGTACCGCATGCTGGGAATTCTTGAATTCCAAATTTCTCAAAAGCCAAACACCTCTCCTTACAGGTTAGCATTTACATTACTCTGTTTTCAGGACACTCTGTTCTTTCAGTTTCTATAAAGACTGATGTGGGAAACTAAAGAGCCACTTAACCTGCTGGTCAGGAGAACAGTTCCCTCCCAGGAAAGCTGCTTGAAAGACTTTCACAGCCAGCTCACTCTCTTCTGCTTCTAAGCCTCTGCTCACAGAACTGCAGATGCCCAGAATTAACCCCCAAAGCTCCTCTCCTTTAGAAAAACCTGCAGTGACAATAACTACATCAATTTAAAAATACAGTTACACTTCTGCAAATCTTGCTTAAGGCATACTTAAACAATTTATGCCATTTATTGCCTTTCTGGAGTACAAAAATAAATACACATACAAATGACACCCGACAGAGGTTGCTAGGAAGGTATACAGTGATCAGCATTTCACTAGATTAAGAGGACAGATAACCTTCTTTTCCTTACACTGATCCAAGAACAATTGTTAACTCCCTACCAAGAACAGCCTGGAACTGACCCAAGCCTTCTCCTTTGGAAGTGAATTAATACGTTTCCCTACTATGCTAATTATAATGCAGTGCAGACAGTCACAGTAATTTCATGCTGCGGTAATTGAACCCTCCAAAGCTCTCCAACCTACTGCTTTTCTGGGAGAAGTAGGGCAGAAAGAAGAACACCTAATTAATTTGAATAATGTTCTAGTAGGTTGTTGTTACAGTAGTTAATCTTATTAAAGTCACACTAAAAATAAGGCATACTGTAGCCGAACACAGATTAGTGAAACGCAGATAAATTAAGTATAGTATTAGCGGATTCTGCAAAGAGATCAGAGAAAATTTAAAAAGTGAAGGCAGCTAGTACTGCACCACCCCATTCCCTGAGAAACTACACAACAGTATTTGGTGAATTACTATAGAGTAATAACTGTAAACTAATAATAAACTGTCATGTTCAAAGAATATGCAGATTTTTGTGATCTATGATCCATAATACTTTTATAGCTACTAATTTGCTCAGCAGTTTTAAATATCCAGCGAGATGAATGCCATTCCTCAACAACAGTGTAAACCATTCAATTACTCAAACTGCAGAACAGTATTCAGTTTCCTTCAACTCCAAATGTCTTGACAACTTAAACATGGTACAAGGATAATTTTAAAGACTGTTTGTTGAAACAAACCAAACCAAGAACCCCAATGAGAATACTTACACCATTTCAAACCTAACACAACCCTTTATATCAATTCTGAGACTATTTCAGCTTAACACAAATGTGTCCGAAGACTCATGCCGTCAGCAAACCAGGGATACTTTTGTCCCACTTGAATGGACTTCAGTAGATAATGCTAGTGATGATAACCCACAAAGAGAAAAATCAAAATAAATGCGTCCCACTATTGAAATACCAAAAATGTCAAACCTTCAAAAGGATCTGCAAAATATCAAACTTACTTTTAAGGAAAATGGTTGCGCAAAATCTACTCTGACACACCCATAATTCTTCCGCAGCATTCTGAAGACTCCTCTAGCTATACTCCAAAGACTTTCATTCTTCTTAGGCTTGCCCTGGAAAACATGGGTGGTTATTTTGTTGTTTTTCCAATTTGCAATTAAAAGGTTATGTTTAAAATTAAAATGCATGCAACAGCAGACAAAACAAGACCTAATCTTTTGACGCACCTTATAACTTTAAGTAAATCTAGAGAACTATTGCTTTCCATATATATCCACTTGACCACATAATTTGTTATGTCATAGATTTGCATTTAGAAGTATGTCACCCATACCTCAGCACTCCCTGTCAAAGAGGTTTTGTGATTCATGGCTCTATGCTCTTCAACATTACCACCACGTACATGTGACAGAGGACTACTAGCACATAATTTAACTACGTAACACATTTTCCTGCACATAAACAGAAAACCCCCTAGGCAAAACAAGTGGTTCAATTGCTCTTACCAGCTGTTCACTGTTATAGTGACCTTCAATTATGCGATCATAGGAGATTCCCACAGGTATAATTAGGACATCAGGAGTAGCATTTGAGAAGAGAGCATCCACAACCACAGATAAAAGGCCTGCTCTAGCTCCAGATGTCTTTCCACTTCGAGACCGTGTGCCTTCCAAGAATATTTCTAAAAACTGCTGCTGTCTCAACAATTCTTCTATGTGCTGAATACAAAAGGATTGGAAAAGAGGAAAAACCAAATATCTAATTATACTGGCAAATTCACATTTGAAATACATTGTCACCAACCATTTCCTTTTAAAAACATTGGAAGATCATGAGTTGGCATAAATACTTGCGAAAAAACCAAAAGCAATAATTAATGCTTGACACAAACCCAGACCAAACTGCAGCTGAACTTGCGTGAATATACAAGCAGTATAATGCCATTTGTTCAAGAACAGCATCTCTAGCAACAGTTGATCTAGCTGATTTGCATACGTATCTCCTTTTGGTTCCTCAGTACATCCCATCTTCCAAGATGCAAACAGAGCTACTATACTGAATGGCACAAAGGATTACATCAACCCATCGTAAACAGAGACTTCCATTAAGTTAACAGAATCATTGTAGATATGCCCCAGTACAAAAGAAATGAGAGAAACAAGGCTTAAGTTTAACATTAATTCAGACAGTATTAATTCCACTTTCTTTAATAAGGATTATGCAAGATGAAAATTTGCTCATCCTCAAAGGTGCTGGGCATTCAATTCTCTTTTATTCTACACATCCAAGACTTCATACAAAAATGTAGCCTTTTTTTGCAGCATGAAACCTAAGACAAATTCAAAGTAGTAAAAAACATCCCCAGACTGACTGAACTCGCTTTTGCACTTGCCACTTGATTGAAATGCTTCCTACAGAAACAAAAACAAGAAATACATACCACGTAGAGCAAAGCTCTGTAGAGAAAGTCCTTACGACCATCAGGACTCTGATCTAGCTTTCGACGAATGAAAAATCCTCCTAGCTTGCGGATCAATGTGCTATATAAAGAAGAATTAAACTCATTGATTTTAGTTTGCAGGAAACTACTACATGTTCAGTACAAAATTCCTAGGATGCAACAGGAACTGAAAGTACTGAAATTCTCAAAGACTAAAATGTATTACACTATTTACACATGATGGGACCACACAAATATTCCTCTGTTTAACTCATGAAACAGGCTTCTCTACACTGTCTTTCCATTTCACTCCCTTGACAGACTACTTACCCTCTGCAGTGACCCCAACCGGGAGACTACTGTACATTGCGATGTTGGTGAACCATGTAATGGTTAACCTGAGCTGGCCGCAGTATGTGCTGTGCTGCATGGCCTTCGTGCCGGTGTCGTGCTGCACATGCCCCTTGGCTGCAGGATCCGCTCAGCCAGCTCATTTTAACAGAGCAGCCTGCAAGCAGCTCCCACTTGGCACCAGCAATTATGCCACCTGCGTGGCCTTGCCTTTATCTAACAGTGCAGCAAGAAGTTCTCATGAGAACATCCTTTCTACTTGACAGAAGAAATGATGAATAGAGTTGTTTTCTTGTAAGAAAATCCTATACTAGCTCGAATGACCAAAATGTGGTAACCCTTTCTGTGGGCAGGGTCCTCATGGTGTGCCGCATACACATTGGAGGCCTGCTGGATGCTGCACAACTCGGGGTTCTCAGCAACTAAAGGGATGTTAGATCACCTATGCTAGTCTCTCTTTCTTTATACTGCTAGCCCTAATAAACAGCATTTTAATTGATACTTTGAATGCCTTTCTTACTGGGATCATCACAGACCAGCACTGGTGCAAAACACCCTCTAAGTCAAGGTATCCCCCTTCTTTCCTCACCGCTTCCAGCAAGATCCAGCGGCTTTTCAGAAATCAATTATCCCCAAATTCTGTCTCACTGGCAAAATACTACCTAAAAGACCTTCTTATGTTCTTCAGCCACCAGAAATATAATTTAAACTGGAGTACTTGCCCGGAAAGTACTATTCACTCAGTACTGTCGCTGCCTATTAGCCAGCTCATTAACCTTCATGAAGACGACCAGAACATACACACTTCTTCACATACTTACCTTTCCTTAGTCACCTACCCACTTTGAGAGTCCTAGAAGAAGGGAGTATCTTTCCTTACTCTACTTAGGTTATGACAGAATTTCTCAGGATTTTTATGCTCTCTCTCTGAGCATATAATAGGAACCAAAGAAATTCTACACAATGGCCCAATAATACTCAGATTATCTTAAACCTGGACATAAGATATAGTGTGCAATAGGTCACCCGATGATCACCTGACCTCAGTCTTTTTCAAATAAGAAGAGGTTATTACCTGAAGATGGGGATGTTCAGATTGTTCCCTGCAGCAATGTAGGGTGCTTTGATGTTATGGCAGAAAAGAATGAATGTAAGGAGCAGGTAGTCAATGTGGGATTTGTGAACAGGCAAGAAGATAAGAGGCAAATTCATCTATGATGGAGAAAGAAGGAAAAAAAGAGAGAAGACAGTTGGTAAGAACTGCGGAATATTACTCCTCTTCTAAAAACCATCACTGAGATTGCTAGCATCATATTATCGGAACTGATGGTATTTTTCAGTTACCATCATTCAGTTTGTTTACTTCTGGTTTTCACTCAGCTGTGACAATGAAAACATTTTAGTCAACTGTACTTCTTAATTTTCACAGACTGTAGTTTTTAGTTGTATGCATAAAACAATGATTAATATTGCCAGTTTCTTCAGACTCACAGTACTGAGACAACAATCAAACAATTAAAGGGATGTGGTCAAATCGCCAGTGTCACCCAAGTACTGCTATTTGTTTCTGTTAGATATCAGCAAGAATCTATGAATAGTGGGGTTCCCAAACACTGTAATCAAAAGACAACAGAAAATATTAGGAACCTTTTTTTTGTTTATTTATCTAATCCATCTTTCTAAGGCAAACCCTGCAAAAAGAATCAATTCCTTTGAGTGTAAAGAAAATGGTAGCGTTTAAGAGTTATTTTGACAAATTTCAATAACTATCGAAGGACTGGGAACAGATTGCTAGTAAGAAACAGGAAAATTTTATTTCTTAAAAGATTTTTATTCCAAATAAGGTAAGAGTGAGAAATCCTAAATAGACCTACTAATTTATTACTGGCTGCCTCAGCACAAAAAAAAGAAATACTGCTGGATGCAGGTTATCCAAGATAATCATTCAGCCCGACAGTTAAAATTTGATCCTGAAACAAAGGTAAAACCAGAGTTCACATAGTATTTTAGGTTACACAACTCAAAGAGCATTGTATTTAATTAAAAACACTATTTCACAGACATAAGACACATCTATCTACAACCTGGTATCATACAGACTTAGCAGAACTCTCCTAAAAAGAGAAAGTGCTGTAAACATTAACAGAAACTACATCAGAAATCTGCCTTACCAGATTCTTCCCCACCCTCCCTTACCTCTGTTGCTGCTTTGACCATTTCTATTTGACCTCTGTGGATCTGAATATTCCAGAAAAAGCTGTTAAACAACTTCAGTAACACCCAGCCAGTCAACCTGAAGGAAGAACAAACACAACTCAGAAAGTTTCATTCATTGCTGCCTCCATTTTATATTGCTTCTATATGACTAAAGACAAAGCCATAAAATCTGATTACATCATATTCAAACAAAATTACTATAAAATCCAATTGCTTAACAAGTTTTTGCCTATCAGCTAAGCCATGGTTAGTAACCACATTTCAGTCTCCTGCAATTATGACACAAAACTTGTTATTGTCAACCTCACTGAAGGCTGTTCAAAGGGCAGAGACCACTTTACATACGGGGCAAGTTAATGGAGGTCCAATAATCAGTTATAATAACTAAGCTAGTTAGGTGACACGTTAGGTGACAACATGTATCTGGTCTTGTGGGAGAATTTAATATAGTTACAAAAAAATACAGGGTTTGCATCACAAAAGTCTAGGAACGTGACACAGACATTCATCCTGAGTAGTAAAGGTAGACACCACAGTAGAAGATTTTATCTAAGGTCAGATTCTCTCCGAGATATTTATAACTACAGGTTATGATACTCAATGGGCTACTGGAAAAAAGATGTTTCACAGTCTAAGATGCTGCAGCTAGCTGCTCTTGCCCATATCAGCCTGAAACAACAAAGGATACTAATATTGGTCTAAGCATTAGCACCAAGCCTAGTTTCAGGAGGAAAAAAAAAAAAAAGGTCTGTATTTAATCTTATCATAAGATTTGTCCCTTGAAAAGGTAGAGGGTTTCTGTTGCATCTGAAAATTAAGAATAACTACCATTTCAATAGTTAACATTAGAAAAGGGATTTTTATTAATGTATTATTTTTTAGAATAATTATTCATTATTTATGAATAATGTGCTACAAGCTCTGCTGGTATAATACAAAGAGAGCTTGGCCATCCTTCTACCTATTGACAATACTGATGAGCCATTTTTCTTACCTGATCAAAGCAGGTGACACATTTGCTACCATTTCCTGGAGAATTTTCCTAGCTTTTTTCTTCACTTTGTTGATAGCTTTAGGATCCGTCTGAGCAAAACTACCCGGAGCACTTGGTTCAGAAGCTTCATCTATAATGGCCTTCTGGACTCTAACATTAAAAAGTAAAACTTATGAGACAGTCCAACAACAGAAGAGTTCAAGACACAGACAACAACTGCTGGGAATGAGCTATATATTACTACAGAAGTAACTTGCAGGCATGAAAGAACATGCACACTGAAGTATTGTGTACTCCAAATGCATTAAATTTAATTCAGTAGTTTTCTAAGCTCTGATGAAATAGGTGGATGATGGATGAACACGCTCGAAGTTGACCACCTAAAACTGTATGTACGCAGTTCACAGGTACTGATATTAAGTGATCGCCAATTTTCAGAAACGTTTAATAAGGTTAGAAATGCAGAAAGAACAACTGAAATCTCCTCTTTGCTAATATTTTCTTTTTCCTGCCATAGAAATTTCACTTACCTCATTACACAGATTTATGCAGTTGCTATTTTGCACTTCTGCGATATCTTTCCCTTTGAATTCTCAGTTTTACAAAGTGTAGCTAAATTTTATAAGGCCTATTTTCCCCATTTAAAACATAACTAAGAGCGATTAAGTGGTTTAACACACCGTAGCTGTGGCACAACACGGTCTGCCTTACTTTTCAAAAGCAACACTATCATCTCCAGATGGGACTCGAACATTAAAAATTCAGGAGACTTAGGAATGTTAACACAGGCAATGTGTGGCCTCTGACAGAAGCAGACTGAAGGAGCAGGCATGCGGTTGAATTTCTTTGTGTCCAGGGAAAACTGATACGTTAATAGTTAATCAGGGGCAAAATGTGCCATTTAAAATGCCGTATATGAAACAGAAAACAAGCTCCACAAAATAAAGGGTGGGTATTTTATCTGATAGCCTTTTTCCAGTTTTGCCTCATGCTCTTGGTGTACGCTCAGGGTACTCTGAAATGCTGCTTTCCTATTAGTTCTGAAACACTGACAATTTCTGATGACTGCAGTATGACTTCAGTGGTAATGATTTACATGAATTAGATAAACAAACGTTTGAAGAGCTCCCATGTAACAATTTTATTTTTCTGTGTACTGTCTGCTGTCCACCCACTATGCATCATTCATCTGGAGATTTATAATTCTTAATCTCCCCTCTTTTATTATTCAAACAGAAATTGCAAGCTACAGTCCTGAAGGGCTGTGCTGAAGATACTGTATCTTCTAATGTTTTAAATAGGCAGGTTTTGAAAATCAGACATTTCCAAATTCTTAAATTGTATTATAGCGTATCAGTCATACAAAAAATAGTTTATTTTGCATTGTCTTACCTGCTGTTATTCAGCACATTCTCTGTCAGATTCTTGGCAAACATACCCTTATGAACATCCCTCTCTTGCACAAAAAGGACATAACAAAGGCGTCTTGCAAGCCACCCTCTGTACCTACAAAAATATCAAGGGTATTTGAGTGTTACCCTCAAAATATTTCACTGCCAAAAAAATTAATTCTAAAAATACCTAAAAATACAAGTAAGAAGCAAAAGAAAGTTTTATGAAGGGCTGCCTAAAAGCTTCTGTATCTTCTAGTAAATTGTCAATCTGTTAACGTTACAGATGAAATAACTGATGTGTAGCACAAAATATCTGAGACAACTGAAGTTTGCGTTACTTCGATTCAGTGCGATACTGGCCTTAAAACATCCATAGTATTACAGGAGAGTAGCTACAAACCAGCATATACATTTTGTCGGTCTGCTGGAACCGCCTCCCCAGCTCAGCGAGGACAAAACAAGATGTAGTGCCCATTTCCAATTCAGTGACTTTCCACGGAGGAATGTAAATGCCCAGCTAAGAGGTTTGTCAACTTCTTCAAGAAACACTGAGCCCTCTTGAGAAGGCTGCTCACATTGTATGCACAGGGTAAACTCTCACAGGCACTTTTGAAAATACGTCCGCGTTCGCCACTGACACTAAAAACACTTTTTTGGTAACCTTTTCTTCCTTTCCAGTGTTTTTAAACACCCAGTCCTATGTACCTCCTATGTACCTTCTCCTTACAAAGTTTTAACAGAAGTAGAACCACTAAATAATCAGTAAATCTCTCTACCATTCAAGCATTTAAGTAAGGCAACTTAGCTTATGTGGTCAGTCTCTGCCTTTTAAATTAACCCTGTCCGCTGCTCTCTGGATCCTACAAGCACGTTACTTTGAACAGTTTTCCTAACATCACAGAACATGCCTGTGACACGGGAAGGGACAAAATCCAGTCCCCAGCAGTGACTATTCATTACTGTTTTCTCTCCTCACAGTTCCCTACCTCACTCACCAGCTCAGGACTGGACAAACTACCACACATGCGGGTCACTCCACAAACCAGAGCTGGGATCCCTGAACAGCAGAGCGGATGTGACGGGGCAGAACTAACAGCTGGAAGAAGAAATTAAACTCTGGCCATTCCTAAGACTGGAGCACTCGGTATTATTCAAAAACCCTGTCCTGAGGATAATGCAATGCATCACTGATGCTCCAGCAAGTGTGCCAAACAGAACTGGGGGTGGCAATACTCATGCTGGTTTCCATGCTGGAGTACCGCCAAGGTCTCACTCCTTGTTACCACCCGAGTTACTGATCTTGGCTGTTAAACCTTCCTACCATGTTTTGGTAAATTTATACACGTGTTAAAACCAGCTAGGAAAGATGAGAAGGGACTTTTACACTGTAAAAGGCCAAACCACCCGAGCGCACAGGCCACTTGCACTATAATTAAGATGAGTGCACATGGACAGGCCATCGGCACAGTCTGACACATAATGGTTATACAAATATTCAGACCATCTCAAAGGACAAAGAATTTTGCTATTCATGCTGTCAGGGAAGTAGACTGGTGACTCTGTTCTAATTGCTTTTCCATTTTTCCCTTCCCATCAGAGTTTGAGAGCCTTATTGATCTTTCTAAAAAGCAAAGTTAAGGATATGCTTCTTTCTGACAACAGTTTTGGTAACTATGAACATATCATCACAAAAGCATGCAGCTATTGCAGGGATCTGTCAAGGTATAAAAGCTGCTACATTCATTTTACAGCTTAGATAGGACATAGTATAATTAGAAAAAAATCTGTTTTCTAATCGTGTAGCAATGATAGAAGACAAAAACCACAAGAATAGAGGCAGTCAAGATATATTATAAAACTAACATATTCACACCTCAGAAAAAAGCCATGGTAATGTCTCAATACAAGTACAGTACGGTAGCAGTTAAAGAGAATCCTTCTTGCTTTCTAAGGCCAAGAAACTGTGACTGTGTAACCCCATGGGACCTCAGAACTTCATTAAAACTGTCAATTGTCAGACTATAATGACATTCTGAGCTAAAGGCATTTTATTTCAGAATAATTCATTAACCCATATTTTGTTGCCCTTGTATCTCTAATTTAAGTAACTCTGAGCATTCAAAACCATTCAAGCATTAGACTTTTGAAACTAATTTAAAAAAAAAAAAGTTAAAATTAAACACTATTTCTGTTATTTTTCCGTATTCTAAACTACAAGCTCAACTCTTAAAAAAACATAATTAATTCAAATTGAAGAAAGAACAGACTCTAACATTAGCTTCCTCCCTCTCAAGCACAGCACAATGCTGCCTTTCTTCTACTCAGACACTTTGGCTCATTTCTTTCAGGCTGTTGGCCTCTCTTTGTTTGCTCTGACTCTACAACAAACACTGCAGGATCTGCTTATGCTAATGATTACTGTAAAAACCTTAGGAAGCATTATTAACTTTCCAAAGAACAGAATAAAGATTTTTGTGTACTTCCAGTGTCTTCATCCGAGAACACAAGATATATTTCCAATAACATAAAGATACATCATCATTTTTAGGTCATATAACCATCCTTCAGGAGCTGCACTCTGCCACTGAGGCAGAGGAGAGACAGTCTAGCAAGACATGTTCAGATTTAATTATCATTACTGATAATAGTCAATGCCTAATTGCGAGTCAGATCTGCTCAGTAAATTAAAATGCAGCCCGAAGTCATTCTTAAGCATGAGAATAAAACAGCTCGTCTCAGCATTATGCTATGGATGCTGCCATTTGCACTAAAGGAGAAAGGATTTAAACATGCTGTGTTTTTTGTGAAACAGGTTTGACCCTTACATTCCTTGCCTATAACCCTAAAGGACTTTGCCCAGCTCCCAGATACATACAGCCGGATTTAACAAGTACATTACCTTCCTGAAGTCAGCATCAATTCCTGCATTTTAGGACAGCAATACTCACTCAGTCCGAACTATCCTAGAAATTTCCCTGCCATAAGATCAGAACATACTGCATTTTAAAAGCAAAAAAAAAAAAATTTGCTACATTACCCTGTATGTGTTTCATTGATATATATGACATTACGTAGACCCAAAGAAGGAATACTAGCATTGAAGAAGTTATCCTGTAAAAACAAGAAAGAAAAAAAAACAAGAGATTGGTGGACTATTTTGCTACATAAGAATAGTTGTGTCTTTACATTCATCACAGCATTTAAGATAATGCAATGGTTTTCACCTCTATTATAAAACAAAAGCCAAAGCAGAGAAGTGCTGAACTTGCTTATGAAGTACACACAAACTGTTCTGAAATGAAAATGAAATTCACAAAGTCACTATTCCCAACTCCAATACTTTCAAAGTATTCTCTAGGCTTCACTGCATACAGAAATGGTTGTATTGGTTGTATTCTTCAAGCCAGAATATTTTATCATATTATGATGTAATATAAACCAGGACGTGTCACAATACAGAACTCGTCTTTGAGACAGAACTTTATTAAGCCACTTTATTATTGGGATGAGTTTGGGAGCAGTTCCACTTTGGATAAAGAAATATTCCCTGGCAGGAAGACCTAAACTTTTATCTTCTATAATCCTAGTAAGTACCTTGACCAAAAGGCTGGTTTCTTTCTGCACAAATAATGTTTAATTATAAAACTGGTACCACGTCAGCAGTGAATTACAGGTAAAACCACTGGTACTGTGCATGTCAAGGAAGGCAAAAACAGGGCAGTGGAGGAGAAAGATGGTTACCAGCAACACCATAGCTGCAGAGCAGCCTCACTACCAATTTTGCAATGGGAGTCAGATAAGAGTCTCATTTGTTTGTATTTTGTTTAGGACACACCATTTGCCACAAATTAAAATATGCGAGTGTCCTATGTCATTTGCAAATCAGGTAGAAATTACATGCTACAGTGGGACTACAGAGTCTTTCGCTCCACATTAAAGCATAACTGCATAGTACATACAATCACCAAGTTGTTGCTCTAGGTTCTTAAGAGGAAACTTCAAGGTAATACTAATTTCTTTGACAATTCACTGGTAATTTTTTGCAGATCTTAAATGATCTTAGATGAAATGTTCTGGCAAAGAGAAGTGAAATGACTTGTTCTTGGTCTCCCAAAAAATCAGCAACAAAGTTAAGTACCACTGAACGCCCAAGTCCACTCCAGTGCTCTAACTGTTAGGTTATAACCTTGCTCTGTGAAATTCATCCTCCAGCTGTAATGCCACACGTTACCTTTTTCTTATTTAACTTTTCCCCAATCCTATGTCAAGATGCGGTTCTGTGAGACCAAGCGAGCTGATACAGCATCTCCCTGCTGCTGCGCGAGAGAAGCCCAGCTCCCACCACCACATTCTACCCTTTCCCACTAAGCACTATCCCCCACCTCCTAACTTACCCCACCTCTAGCATTCATCACACCCCTTAACGAGCCAACTTCATTGAGGCAGGGTAGAAGACTAAGACAGCCAGACTAAATGAATAAATAAAGCAGGCAGTTTTCTGCTTGGTTAGTGAACTTGATCGGCCCCCAGGAGAGCAGGAAGGAACAGGGAGAAGCAAGACTTCCCACTCCCCGCACCGGCAAGGTGTTAGTTTGGCCAACACACTTAAGGAATTCTGTCTCATTCATCCATCTCTTTTCCCTAAAAGAATTAACAAAACAGGCAGCTCAAAAAAGGTGAAATATCTAGAGTCTAATTAGAGAATCTGGTTTGTTATCATCTGCTGCAAGGATGGTGTTTTATCCTTGTGGCAGAAGGCAATAAGGGGCTTAATCAGGTCATACCCCTTTCCTAAGTGGGATCTCAGGACAGGTAATTCGTTCCTTATTAAATGGACAAAATACAGAACAAGATTTTTCTTCCTAAAACGTAATTCCCAACTTGAGAGGAACAGCCTAATTACTAACAGACTAATTACTCAATGTATAAAAGCCTAAGCTGTAGATTCCTACACACCTTTTTACAAGTCAAAACACTTAAACTGAGACTACTTCTAACGGACACTTATCTAATTGCTTGTCTTGTTGCCCATATCATACGTAGCCTTCACAGCACATTTGGATTTCTACCCCATGTTTGTATGTCATTGCTACAGTTTTCTATTCTGGCATAGGAACAGAGTGAAATAACAACTTTTCCTTGGTCAAAGAAACGAGCAAATTTTCACTCTAGCCAATCATGGACCTCAGTGCAGGTGTAACTGAGTGCAATTTAAAGCCCATGGTGCACACATAGTCAAATTACATGATGAACTGGTTGCAAACTATATTATGCTGTTTATCAGCATTTTGCATCTCTACCTTACGGAAAGCCTGCCCAATGCAGTTCAATAAAGTTAACATTTTAAATCAGCTTGCGTAACCCCTCTAGAGCCACAATCTTGACACTGTTCCCAGCAGACAAATATCCCCACTATCCTAACTGGCACTCCTTTTTTCTAGGCTGGGCTGAGAAGCCAGGAATCAGCCAGGTGTGGAAAACCAACCTGTCTTCTCAAGCACAGGATTGATCTCTTCAAGTTTGAAAGGAAGCATATTGCTTACTTTCAAAACTGTATTTATTCTGTGGATAGAGAATTAAGTGTCCTAAAAGTAAGCCTTAACACTTTCATATGCACCAAATTCCCACTTTTGATCTAGCAGAGCAGGTTTTTTTTCCATATAATGTCCTAGTGCTAATTCTGAAGAGCTGGAGAGTTTTGTGCACGGAATAAGTCCGTACTGAAAAGTGGGAGACAAAACATCACAATAGGTCTGTCTCATCCATTAATTCCACAACAAAGAAAATATAACCACAAACAAAGGTGAAAAACTATATTCCTTTATGAAGTAAGAACATTGTGACCTTAATTCTGATAGTAAGAAAACTACTGAAACTTCATTACGCTGCAACTATGCATTGTTGTCAAACATAATCCAGTCCATAATCTTCTTACCCGGCTCTGGGGGGTGCATACATAGCAACATCGTCCCACAAACGGTCTTTTTCTGCTCAACAGAGTCTCTTTCCATTTCAAAGTGGCAGATCGGAAGAGAGTGGGCCTAGAGTTACACTCTCCCTGCAGAACAAAAGACCACTGTGTAAATATCCAGAAATGTATGTCTTACTGGGTACGTGAAAACTTTGAGTAAGAAGAGTTGCCAGACACCAAAAAAAAAAATAAAATTACTCCCCCAAAATTATGTAAAACTAACACAAATTTTTCCAAGATTTTTCTAAAATAAATTATATTATCTCCAGATGATGTGATTTAAAAAAATAAAAGCAAAATCACAGCGTTGTACTTATGTCTTAAGTGCCGCAGCATTTGCCGACACACAAAATTTTAAAATAAATAATAACTCTAATAAGAAACAGCAAGGAAACTGATAGCCGAGAAAAGTGGAAGAAATTAACAGTAAATTACACTCTCAATAACGTAAGAGTGCTCAAAATACGAGCAATATATTTTAAGCTTTAACTGGACACCACCCTGTAAAATTGCAAGAACACTGAATGCGTGCAAGATATTAACTCTGTGGACTCTGCAGGCTCTTCTTCAGCAGTTTCAAGCAAAGTGATACAAAAAAAGGAACCACTGTGCCTTCTCCGATGCTACCCTGTCTTTCTGAAGATTACAGAACCAAAAAATCCAAAGTAACACAGAACACATTCTCTATGTTAGGACATAATGAAAATATACTTAACTACAATTCTTACAAAGACATTGATTGTTCCCATTAAAGTCTACTGAATTATTGCTTGCCTGAGAATGAGCACTGGATTGCCATTTTCTGAACCATATATTCTAAGTTTTTAATAAAAGGGAAGTTACAGAAACAAACCAAAACAAAACTAAAACGTTGTTTAAAATGGCACATTTAAGTGGCAGAGAAGCAGGGTAGAACCAATACCTTAAACCACCATAAGGGTTGGAAAACACAAATACAATTCATCATGTACTCAGCTAGAAAGCCAGCCCAGCGAGAAACAACCAGAAAGTCAAAAGCAACTCTGAAGATGCCTAAAAACTAAAATGTGCATATATCACATTTGGCAAGCAGTATGAATTGGCAATTATTCCATGGCTAAGTCTTCCATCTGAAATAAACAAACATCAAGATGCTAAGCCTGGCCCAATCCCTTCTCTATCACCTTCCATAATGCTAACTCCAAAACTAACCAACTTTGTAACAGTACTGCCTTACAATCATAGAATCGTTTAGGTTGGAAAAGACCTTTAAGGTCAAGTCCAATCGTTAACCTATCACTGCCAAGTCCACCACTAAACCATGTCCCTAAGCACCACATCTACATGGCTTTTAAATACCTCCAGGGATGGGGACTCAACCACTTCCCTGGGCAGCCTGTTCCAATGCCTGACTACCCTTTCGGGGAAGAAGTTTTTCCTAATATCCAACCTAAACTATCCCTGGCGCAGCTTGAGGCTGTTTCCTCTCATCCTATCACTTGTTACTAGGGAGAAGAAACCAACCCCCACCTTGCTACAACCTCCTTTCAGGCAGTTGTAGAGAGCAATAAGGTCTCCCCTCAGCCTCCTCTTCTCCAGGCTAAACAACCCCAGCTCCCTCAGCCGCTCCTCGTAAGGCTTGTGCTCCAGACCCTTCACCAGCTTCGTTGCCCTTCTCTGGTCACGCTCCAGCACCTCAATGTCCTTCCTGTAGTGAGGGGCCCAAAACTGAACACAGTACTCGAGGTGTGGCCTCACCAGTGCTGAGTACATGGGGACGATCACATCCCTAGTCCTGCTGCTAGTCTTCCTTCTGCTTGCCTCCAAGCCCTGACTGAACTCACCACTTTCTTACAAAACCTCCTTCCTATCTCTTTTGTCTTACCTGCCTTTATCCCACTCTCTCACAGATCCCTTGGTTACCGCAGCCTGCTGTCTGATGTAATTTATATCTAGCTATATAGAAAAGCCAGCTGCCAGGACATCTGTCCTTTCCCTCAACTCTGACCATGTCTCCAACTCTTCTTCTGTATCAAGTTCAAACTCCTCCTCTCCAGAGCAGTTTCTAATTCTTCCTGACCCATGCTTCTAAACCAACCAGTACCAGCCCAGTCCCTGTGTGACTCTTTTTGCTCCACCCAGCCCTCTCTGCTCACTGCCCTCTTTGTCTCCTCCAAATCCCAAGACTCACTCAACAGAGGACACAGACTTTTAATAGGCTCCTTTTTTATATCCACCAAATTTTCTCTGCCTCCTGTATTGCATGAAAAGCTCCAGCTACAACGGCTACAGGACCATGCATCTTTAGCTTCACACTCCTTTTCACTTGCGCATTTCAAACTACATCCCTTAGAACAGCAACGAGCTTTCTATTTGACTTTCTGTTTGACCTCAGCCTACTCCAGAATGGGATTCTACACATTTACTGCTATATAAAATGATTAGTAACATCACACCAGAAGACTGTAAGACTATCAATAGGTTTGATTGGGTTTTTCTTTTCTAGCAGCATTAGTCTTTGGCACAGCACTGAACTGTTGGTTCCTACTCACATTTCAAGTTAAATTAAAACCAAACTGTATCATGCATGAGAGAGGTGATCTTGCATGAGAGAGGTGATCTTCAGTCTTTGTAATAATAAAAAAAAAGTCCACCTTCAACTTGAAGAAAAAATAAGATAAATATGGCCAGTAATATTCACCACTTTTACTTACCCATTCTTCACTGGCATGCTTACATCTACTGATACTGCACTCTGCTGAGGTGGACAAATAGGAAACATCTATTGTTCCAAGGGACAAAGCAGTTTCATCCATGACACAGGAGTTGAACTGAAGATCAGAAGCTGCAAAATAATAACATACACACACATATATATACACACACACATACACAGAAACACATATACACCGCACAATTTCAGTGATGGGTATCCAGTAATAAATTAGCAAACTGGTATTTTTGCACTCTTCAGTAAAAGTTAGGTTCTGAACAAGTTTCATTGCAGTCAGAAATCACCATGTTTTTAATATGATAAAAAACCTAGCATATTCGATTTCCATAAACACAGCACACCTGCATGTTTTTCTCTCCCTGCTCTTCTTCCCATTACAGAACAGTATAGTCCCTTTACACTTTTCCACTGTTCTTCACTGCATGGTTTAAACCATTCAGCCACACAGATGCACATTTCAGCCACTTTCAAAAGTTTACTATTCTCTTGCACTCCATGACCTCACTCTTTCATCATTTGCTTCTCAAGGACACCTATTATCTACAAAAAATCTCATTAACGTTCTCTCCCAATCCTATCTCACAGTATATTTTATGTGTCTGATCTAGCTGTAGTCAAACCAGTTTGCAAACTCCTCAGAGGAAGGAGCGCTCTACACAAAAGCGCACCCCGAAATCTGAATGTGCTGCTGACATACGTGACATTACAGGCTTGCGGGATTAAAAAGCAGTTAAGAAGTCTAAACTTGCATTGTTATTTTAAAATGGAAGTTTTACAGTTCATATAATAAGCACAGTAAATAATTCTTCCTCAGCCAAAGAAAAAAGCAAGCAGGCCAAACATAGCAAAACAACTTAGTGTTGTATTGCATATCTGCAGAAGACTACAAATTAAACTGTGTTGTTATGGACAGCCATCAGAATAGGAATCCCGGCATTTTCCTATAAGGAAACTGTGAAGTGGCGATACTGCCTCTTCCATCTGTCACCACAAAGAAACTTGCTACAGCCAAGCTGCGAGCCATCAGGAACGAGACTGTTCCCACCCTGTATGCTAACATCTGCAAGAGCAAGGCCTAAAACTTTAGCCCAACATTGTGTCTTTCTTACCGTCCTCCCCCAGCAGACACAAACCTCTCCTGCAAGACCTCCCCGTACAGAGCTCTCAATCCAAACTGGAGTCCGAGCTAGTATATCCACGCACATACTTATCGTTACACAGCCCAAGTACGTAAGTTGCCCTTTTTTCTTTGCTGGCTCTTACACCCAATTTGCCTTTTTTTTTTTTATTAGCAGTCAGGCAAATTAGTATCCAAACCACCCAATAAATAAAAAGGCTCACGAGCATCTGAACGGTGAAAGCAAAACGCGTCCTCCAATTGTGCTCAAGGTGACCTTGGCTGCACCGGCACAGAGAAAGGATGAACTTTAAAAAAATACGTAACGAAAAGCCTGTTTGAGCAACAGCAACTTTATACGTACCTCTAGCGAAACCTGCCCTGCCGAGTGCCCGCTCCGCGCCGCCGCCCTCAGGCTGCTGCCCCGCCGCCGCACGCCATCCTCCCGCCTGGGAGCGGGCTCCCGCCTCCCGCCGCCTGACAAGATCGGCTATAAATAAAACCACGGCGCCTGAGCGCGGGTATCGGGTGCGGAGCGTCCCCGGGCACCGCCGGCGCCGCTGAGGAGGGGCCGCTCCCCGGTGCCCCCGGCAGGGGCGGGCGGCCGGGCAGGGCCCAGCGCTCCCGGAGCCCCCAGGCGCCCCGCGCTCCCCTGCTCCTCGCTCGGCTCCGCGGTAGCCGCGGGGACCGGCAGCACCACCGCTCCCCCCTCAGCGGGCACCGTGACACGCACCCTCCGCAGCCGGCCCGGCCGCTCCTCCGCCGCGCCGCGCAGCGCACCCGCCCCGGCTCCGCGCTCCGCCGCCGGCTGCTGGCGCCGGCCCGCCCCCGCCCGCCACGCGGCGGCCCCTCGGCCTGCCCTGCCCTGCCCTGCCCTGCCCTGCCCCGCCGCCGGGGGCGGCAGCAGCACCCCCGCGCCCGGCTCCCGCTCCCGCTCCCGCTCCGGTTCCGTCCGCCCCGCCGGCCCCTACCCGCCCCGCCGGCTCCGCAGCGGCCGCTGCTCCCCTGCCCGTCCGCCCGCCGGGCCGCGCGGCGGCGCCGGGCCTGACGCGACTTCCTGAGCGCCCGTCGCCATGGTGCGGGCCCGCCGCCGCCCGCCCAGCCCCGCGGCCGCCTGCCCCTCGCCCCGGCCCGCCGGCTGCAGGCCCGCGGCCCCGCCGGTGCCCGCCCGCTCCTCGGCGGCGCCTCTGCACCCCCGCGCACCCGCTGTGGTGCCCGACCCCGGGCCGGCACCGGCGCTGCCCTGAGCCGCTGCGGCCGCCCCGGCGGTGCACCGCAGCCCAGCGCGGCCTCTGCCCCTCGGTGCCGGCTGTCGGCCTCTGCAGCCACCGCAGAAGCAGGGGCATCGTTAAAAGAGCCGTTCCCACCAGCGGGCCGCCTCCCCCCCCCCCCCCCCCTCCTGGCGACAGACGTGACTAAGTTATTCTGCTCTCACATCAGAGCTGCTAAAAAGAAAAACACTGGAAAAGTTATGTAAAATCGTGTTTATATGGGTTTGCAGCAACTGAGCTGCAACGAGTTGCTGCAGAAATGAAGAATTGCAGAAAATCCGGGACGGGTATCGATCTGCCTACCTGGCCTTGCGGCAGTGCCAGTTTGCCTTTACTGAGGGCAAAAGTAAATGTTGATTGAGATTGCTGCATATAAACAAACATGGGCTGAGGGTATTTTTTGGCTTTGGCAGTCTTGGGCTATTTAAAGGTAGTCGTTCTGTGGCTTGAGTCACAGACCTACGGAAAGGCTAGCACCTATGTTCCTTCTTTGAATGTCCAAGTCTTCACGGTTATTCAAAACAGTGCAACACAGGAATAAAGTGACAAGACATCATTTTATGCTAATGCAAATATTCTCCTTACAAATTGAAGTAACCCAAGGAGGTATCCTCCTGCTAGAGGTCTCACTTCTAGATGTCGTTTTGAATTTATTAAAAAGGAGAACTGTTAAGTAAGACTTACAAATTGCTTTTCAAACATAAAAGAAAATGCATGAGATTTGATAAGCAAAACTCGAACTGCTACACGCATATGTGAGTTGCCCTGCTTCCCACACCTGAGGGCCTCCCGGGGAATGTCACAGGGGTATTAGAGCTGATAGTTTACAAAGAGCGTTCTGCAGTTTATGGGTTGGAAGAGATTTTAGATCTGAATTTTCCTCCATTTAGCAAGAAAAGATACTCTTATTTTGTTGCAAGGTGGACTTTGGAATATAAGACATCTACTTGTCAAATCACAAAAATACAATAAGATGTGATCTAGTGAAACGTACAACTCATACAGAAGTTTGTATTTCTGCATAACATACAGTGCAGCGCTTGTGCACAGTGCATAGCAAAGTACCGTCTTCCAGGGCGTTGTGTTTTGTATAGAGAAAGGGAAATGTCTAATTGTATTTCTTACAACCCATTTACATACTAAAGTTTTCTCCCAGTTTTCTCATCATCTGGGCCAAGAATTTCAGATTTGATTAGCGGTTCTGTGTGTCCGTTCTCATGAAGGAGAGTTGGTTGAAAGAGTGCCAAACACCCACTTTCAAATTTGTCTTGAAAAGCAACGTAGCCAGAATCTCTGGCCATTTCTGAAATACAAGCCCATAACTGTCCAGCTTTATAACAAAGCTTTTGACTTAATATCAAGTTTTTCTTGAATTGATTTACTGAAGATCAGCTGGGAAAGAGGGGGCAGATTCTGCCTTCATCTGGGTCTACTGCAGCTAAGTGAGTTTGTAACTGCTTCACTAATCAGAGCCTAGCCCAGGAGGCCATCTATATGGAAAGAAAATACAGAAGGGTTTCACCGACAGCGTCACAGTGCTGCTGGCAGATTTGTGTGATCTCAGTTATTACACCCTCATCTCAGCTTCGCTTGCATAATGAGCATCTCATTGACTGGGCGGAGTTGTGGAGGCCAGAGAAGGAGATGTTTGTCTCTGATCCTGTGGCCCAGCCGGTCAGCAGGGCCACGTCCCAACTCAGGATTGCGTGGAGTTGCATGGGAAGCATCAGAAGGGGAAACTCTGAACTCCACTCAGAAAACCGAAATCCAGTGTTACAACATGTATTTTTGTAACTCTCTTTGCATAAAGGGCAGAGCACAGAAGCAGCCAAAGTCCCAATATAATGCTGCAGCCCACATCCTGATCATTGCTTCCAGGACGGGTCTGTCTATGTAAGACTGCCTGCAATGGGGGAAGGCAGAGCTGTGACTGAAGTGGCAGAATTACCCCAGAAATCACATTGGAGGAGATGGTTCAACAACTGGATTACATGAAAGCTGAATATAACAGAGATGGCAATGAATGGTTACATTTAGAGTCTAAGAAAACGCATGAAACGTAAGGCAGTTAAAATTCTTATTAGTGTAGTCTAATAATTTCATTGCTCGACTGCATTCATATGGTTACTTGGGAACATCTTAGTAGGTACTTTACATTATAAAGGACCATCGATATTGCTTATGCACAGCTTTACCTTCTCTAGGCATGGAATCACTTTGATTTTTTTTTCCCCTTCCATGCGTAAAAATAGGGGATCAAACAGTGCACTCAGTTTCAGCGTGCTGTAACGTAACTCAGAGTAAACTCTCAGCTACTGAGTGTAAAGCCGGCTTGTCTGCTTTGCTTCTCTCTATAGAAGACGAACTATAGTGCATTCAGAATCTAATATGGATCTTTTGGCATGTTTTTTCCTTGCACGCTTTTACACTGGTATATTTTTCAGGTTGCAAAATAGTTATTTCCATGATAGAAGTAATACAGAAATCAGAATAAAAGCCTCAGAGGCTTTATCATCATTTTATACAGTCTCTAGAGTCTGATTTTAGTATAATTTGTGAGAAAATTGCTTAGGTTATTCTCTAGACTGTTTTGAAAAGACTAGTAAATAGTGTTTTACTCAAACATAGTGATTCTGTGTAATCAAAAAAAAAAAAAGTTGTTTTTGGTATGATTGTAAAGCCGTTTTCTTGTTTTTCTAACCTTAGAAAATTCTTGGCTTATTATAAAATAAATCCAGAGATAATTTTGTCACTCATCTGAAAAGGATGCAGAATTAGTCCAATGGCAATTGCAGCTCAGCAAGATCTTTTTAGAGGATACACTTGTATAAATCCTCAGGCTTAGTAGTAAAATCTCATTTCAGTACCGAGAGCTTGGTGGTGATGTTGTGTTTCCATGGAATCAAGCAAATGGGAAAAATTTTGGAGTGCCCTAAAGGAACAGACTTTCAGAGCTGCATGTGCTCCAAAAAGCTCAAATACCGCTGGGTCTCGCTTCCAGAAAAGAGAGGCTCTATCCAGTTCCATTGAAGTCAATGGGAAGCTTGCCACTGATCTCAGTAGGAGCAGGAGCATGCCTAAGTTGTGCAATCCATCTTTTTAAACTTCTTAAACCGAGGTGTTTACCGTGCCAATGAGTCCAGGGAGGTAATTTGCATATGATGGCAAATCAGCAGAACCCTGGCTTTGTGTGAATAAGCTGCTGACCACATCGTGCATAGCAGCCTGCAAATGAGAAAGAGCGGGCAGGACTCCTTTTTTTTTTTTTAAATAATGATTAGTCCTTCCTATGTTTAAATTCCTCATGATGCTTCCAATGGAGTGCAACAAAGTACCTGTTGGCTAGACAATGCTGCGGGGAGGAGGAGGGTGAAAGGACGAGGGGGCTTCTTTTTACATCGCCTCTGCCCCGGGTCTGTGCTCCCAGCTCGCTTCCAGCGATTCCCATGATGTCACTTTTAGTAATGGAGACATGTTTATAAAAGAGTACACAGCATCCTCTTTAAAAAGAAACTTTCAACCCTGGGAGAGCTACAAAAGTTAGGAAACCAAAAACTGCGTGAGGAGGGCATAAAGATCCAGACAAAGGTTCTTTGTTTGCAGTGACCAAACTCGACCTCACATGGCTACCAACAATAATGAATATGCAATTTGGCAGTTGCAGAACTCCATGTCAGCAGTATTGCCATTGGTATACAATGTATTAAGAGCATCTGAGAGTGGCAAGTGGCCATGAAACAGACTGATAAGATGATTGTACGTAGAAATGGTTTGGGTACACTTTATATCTCCTTTCAAGAGAAATGATTTCTTCTCTTCTATTTCATCTCCCTTATCTTGAGAACAAATGCAAAATTCATTAAGAGTACAGTGCCTCCTATGTAATATAGCACATTGTGTTTCTGTAAGTTCTTCTGATTCAAGTATCGTATTTATTACTCTAATTTTGAAAAGATAAGGGCATTTCAGTCCAAGCTGCTCCTAGCTTTTCCCTTGAACTTGTTACTCACATAAGTACAAAAAAGGCTTTTGTTCTAACAGAAAGCACTACTGGGTTAAAATCAGTATAACTAACTCTTACACTTGTAAACTTAGCACCATTTAGCTTTCAAGCAACTACACACATACTTGTATTACGTACAAATCAGAAAATCTTAACTGTCCGAAGGAATTTGCCAGCATTTTTAATTTAGGAACACTGACTGACGGAATTCGGACCAAGATTATCCCGTACTCACACCTTAAGCAGTTGTCTGCCAAAACAATGCAAGCTTCCCTGTGCCTGCTGGCAATGAGGGGTACATTTTGTAAGGGTGGTTATTTCAGCTCTCCGCTTTTTTTTGTTGAGGGTATTTGAAAAGCTGACATTTTATCTAAGAGTTTATTTTATCTGAGAAATAACACAGATGAAACAACTAATTTACTGTATATAGGCCCTAAATACAGTTGGATACCTCAAAAATATTATCCAGCTGTAAATCATTAAAAATCAGTATGTGTAGGGGACTCTGGTTACATAAAGGATAAATCCAGTTTTGTGTTTGCAGATATTTCAAGTTTCACTAACGGCTTTATTTTACGTCAGGCCCAAGGGACTTCTACTTGTTGCCAACTCCCTATGCAGAAGACAGACAGAAGATGAGTTTCTTCTCATCTGGTTCCCTCTTCAGGAATGCAGAGCTGCTTTCTATCCCACCAAAGAAACAACCAAGGAATAGAAATAAAGAAATCTGAGAGCTGAGGGCAGTATGGACTATTTTGAAAAAACAGCATATCACAAAAAAAATCACAAAATCGTGATCTTATCAAATTTGCTGTGACTCATCCTTGAGGGATTGCAAATTGTTCTAGAATAACACAACCCCTAATTATTATGAGATGCTAGGCAAGTCTTTCATCGGTATCTCAAAAGGAGGCGGTTTTCACTGCTCAGGTTCGCTCTATTGTGCAGTTGTTGGCTTTAGAAGGACTTGTCATGTCTTATAATTTAAAGCATTGTAGATATTGGAAGTTGGGATCACAGACAGCTCTTTCAACCGCCAGTGCACAAGAGTCTTTGCAACCGATTATATGACCCAGGTGTTGAATCACGATATCCTACCCGTCCCCTCATTTTTGGGTATCTGGGACCTTAATCGAGGTGCTGCCATGTGGCCACTGGAAGAGTCTTAATGTCTTTGACATGGAAGACATAAGACCTGTTGGTTGGGAAATTTTTTCACAATTTTGGGGACATCTTTTGCAAACGCCTTGGGACGGTTAGGAGAGTGTTGGGGCATCTGTTCTGACCTGATGCAATGATACTGATGCAGACTGCCATATATTCCAATGAAGGCATTACAACCCCACTATTTTCCCATCTCCTGTTTGATTATCTCTTCTGCAGAGGAACAGAGAGCCATCTCCAAAGGGCAACACCCCCACCCCCATTTACCCAGGCAAATAAAATGGATTCACTGATTTGGGTTTTGCAAAAAGTAAACAGGAACTAAAACTTCCCACAGATGTCTAGATATCTTTCTGTTTTTTGTAAGTCGGTCTCACTAAAAATACAAGGTCTCCAGGCTTTAGTTTATCATAGATATATATAATTAACTTTATGTAGCTGGAATTTCATCTATGAACACAATCAACAAAAAGTAAACTATAAATTTTGTTTCAGCACTACAAAATTAACTGAGAACCCTGACAAAAGTGATTTTTTGCCTTTGGCCTTCTCTTTGCACTAACCTGGCTACACCAGTTGTTATATTCCAATTCTGACGTTCAAATCATGTTGAGCAATTTTCTCACAGTGTGTTTCCCAAACAAAAGCATTTTTTCCCACTCCCACTTATGTGTGTCCTGGATCTGGGAACTGCAGAAAAATATCCTTGTTTAAGTCCGAAGACCCAGCCAACAATTGTATTGCAGTGCTAGATTTCACAAACTATCAGTGATCATCTGACCAAAACGGTACCAACTGACCTGGCAAAAGCGTACCTTTCAGTTACTAAATAACAGGTATTCCACTCACAACATAAAATCCTACTTAGTTTTTTTTTTTACCTGTTTGAAGCATAACCTAATACTTTCCCAAGCACCTTATACCTTTGCGAGAGCAGAAATATTTTTATGTCTATACCCTAAAGTATTCAATTGCTTAATTATTCCAGGATATTCACCTGGAATGGCAAAGGTCTTGAAAAGGATATAATCTCTTAGCAAGAGATGATGTTTTTGCAGCTCTGGCCTTTCCCCTTTATAAAAGAACAGCGCATATTACTAGCTGCGTATTTCACACATTGTGGGCTTAGGACTGAGTCACTCCACAGCTCTTTCAGATGTAGGATAATGCAGGATCATATATGCCTTGTTTATTCTTACTGCACTTTCCTCTTTTGTTCTACTCCATAGGAGGAGTAAAGCAACAGTGGTTTCTGGAGGGTTCTTGTTTATTTTACATTTACCTGCAGTGAGAGATTAGACTGCACGTTCCCTGCAGCAAAGCACCCTAGGCTGCAGGACAGAGGTGTTTTGAGCCAGGTCTTTTGGGGAAGAGAAATGATTGATGCCTTTCATGAGGACCGAATCAGCTTAACCTGAGGTAGAAGAGAAGGTTATATCAGCTTTTGCCTGTAAACCACCTGTCTTTCAGAGGCACAAAGTTACAAAAAAACCATTTCATCCAGCATAAAAAATTGGGCAAATCTGAGCACCTATCCATCAGCATGATTTACTAGAAGTGTCACAGTCGTTCAGGTAAAATAAAATTGGTGTAACGGGTGGTAGAATTCAGGTTGAAAGGCAAGATGAGGAGCCTCTTTGAGCAACAGTGTCACATTTCTTCTGAGGAGCTGGAAAAATAGTAAACTATAGATACCACTTCTGCATTTTGTGATTGAGCTTTTTAATTTTCAGTGTTATGGACTGACTACATTGGTCTGATTTTATGATATACAAAAAGTCATGAGAAGGCCAGTGCGCTTTGAATGTGCATTCTGAAATCTGCTTTAGTGGTCAGAATATACTGGGCGTGCGTCTGCCTCAGGGTCTTCCTTGCAAAAAGTTTTCTTCTCCATTTCTATCTGTGCTACTGCAGTGTCTCCACGATCAAACTGAGCTCTACCACTCAAGCTAAGTGGTGTTTCCCCACCGGCTTTTTTCATAAAATAACCTTCTGTGCATTTTCACCTGTGACATTTCTCAGATATGTTTTTGTGGATAGTTAGTGTTTAGTATTTCTTATATGACACAAGTTTGGAATGTGTTAATTAAGTTAACGAATAAAAAAAAAACAAAAAACAAAAAACAAAAAACACTTGGGAAGCACTGGCCAGACTGAAGATTGGAGAAGGCTCCTATGCAGTTACGAAGTAATTTCTGGAACAGCCTTCCAAGAGGATTATGGGGCAAATACCAGCCTCAAGTCCAGCCTACATCATGGGATCATCCTGACATTTTTGGCCATTCCTCATTCAGTTTCAGCTCCTCTGGTAAATCATTAGCACATATGGCCCAGGAGGCACCATCAGTAATCCTAGTCTGATGAAAGATGGAGCAAAATTTCATGGTTTGTTTACACTAGGAACACTTGTTGCTAAAAATGTCTTAGTTACTATATTTTAACTAATATTTCAAGCACTAGCACAGATATGTTATCTGTTCCTGATCAGCCCACAAAGTGAGGGCCAATATATTTTAAAACATGATTTATTTTCTAATCTAGGCCTTGTTAAATCTCATAAAAGCTGGGTCAGGCAGATCTGGAGAAGAAGTCATCCATATCTCTGTACTTGCAAAATCTGGAAGCAGAACAACGCACAATCAAAGAGTCCGAATGCCATTTTGCAACTCTGTGGTCAGTACCATGATCCACTCTTTCTGCTTCTCTATCTGTTCCTTTGGTAAATCCATATCAGATGGTTTCTGACCATAGATGTGCCACATCTCATATTCGAGTGGTCAGTTGATATTCGGAGTTGAAAAAGGCTCCATACAAAGCAAAGTGTGCATTTTCAGAGGACCACACCAGAAAGCATATGCTGGTGGAGCAAAGCAGTGAAGAAATGCTTTAAATCTAACTTGTGGGGTTTGCTATGGGAACTCAAATGAATCATTTAGAAAGGTATTAAATTAGTGTTAGAGAAGGAAAGGAGGTAAGTGTTATTATAGCTAACAACATTTCAAATTGCAACTCTGTTCATAATCCTTCTGATTTAGATTTAAATACTTGTTTCATTTTTGCTAAACTAAGATTCCCCTCTCCATCTCAATTTTCTTCAAATTTCTTCCATTCCAGGCTAAACTCTGCATTTAGTGCAACGTCCAAGATATCTTTAGACTCTCTTTCCCCAGTACAGATCTTGACTTAGACTAATTAAAATTATATTAAATACAAGAAAAAGGGCTAACACAGTAGATGTAACTTGTGACTGTTGATTAAGTCTTCTCCTGATGTCTTCCCTGCGTATACGTTATTGTGTATTAGCTGATATAGCCTGAGACCCCCAGGGTAAAATCATGGCCTTGCACAGGTCAGTGGTGAAACTCCTATCCAGAACGGGAAAGATGCATCGCACTGGTATATGGTTTGAATAGCACATAACTTATATACTGCATTACAGGACAACCACAGCTACCTATTTTCTGAGCCCTATTTGAACTTATACCGTACACTTCTGTATTAATCAGGTATTTGACTTATGTAGGGAGGATTTTAATTAGTGTAAAATTATTTCAACCGAGAGTAACCTTTGAAACCATGCTTACACTATCAGTTGTGATTTGTGCAGAATACCTCATGGAGCTGCAATCTATGCATCCTTACGTAACAGGCATTAAGAAGCAGTTACACAACTTAATGCAAACACCACTGACATGAAAATCCATGGCACAGACAGGATCTTGAGTAATCATCAAAGCAGTGCCAGAAGGCAAATTCTACCTGCAGAAAACCTATTTTCACATTAAATGCATTTCAGGGGATGCTCCGCATTTCAGTTGCTAGTAGGCAAATAGTACTTTTGCAAGCCTTAATACGGAGTCTGCCACAAAGTGAATTTTTATTGTAAACTTTTTATCCTTCAAAACCTGTTAATACAAAATTTGACCAACACTGCCACAAAATGTGTGTGCAATTCAACTCATATCTTTACTGACTGCAATAATAAACTTTTGGTCTAAAACAAACAGGTCATTAGCAAACAGATACTTTTGTGCACTGTGGTTACTTGGGCCTCTCTTTTCCTGTCATCCTGTTTCCCACTCACTGTTCACATGCTTAGAGTTTGATGTCCAAGTATGTCTTCATGATGCCAGCGCCTTGCAGCTTTCTCAAATTTAGTACAGGTGAAGAACATACTCCATTTCCCTGTGCACAAAGTTTATTAGTTTCCCTTAATTATAACTGTTAATTCAGGCAGTACTTTTATCGCAGGTGTTAACTTACGTCACAGAGTATGTCTAAATTCAGGCAGCCGTGCCCATGGATATATACAGTGTAACTGCAAGAAATGATATCCAATTATCTTTGTACTATCTTCAGAATATTTTTTTAAAGTTGATGTCATTTCTTGATAAATAAATTTCATTTTGTACAAACGGAGCATTCCAAGACCCCTTTTAGATACTTTCTATTGCAGAAGTTGAAGTGCTATACAAACTATTTTATGGGACAGATTCTGATCACTTTTACATCAACAGAAATTGGGATGACTTCAAATTTCTACTGGTATAATAAAACAGAATTTTCCCCAGCCATTAAAAAGACTCACACGCATAGCAAGAAATAACTGTGTGGTCAGAAATACTGTTTGAAAGATACGTAGTTTATCACTATTTAACTACATTACATCTTTAGAAAACACTCAAGTATTTTAAACACCATCAGGCCTGGAAGAAGACACTCACAGGGCCTTTTTTTTAATCTGTGGCATTGTCTGCTTCCTTGACTGAGGTGTTCACAATGGTTTAAGAAGTAATGTGTTTGAATCAAATCTATTCAAACAGCAGTAAAATAGCAGTGCTGAATGACTAGGGCACACAGACTTGGGCTGCGTTCAAGGGGACAGGAATGCTGAAAGAAGGGAAAGTTTGGGTTTTACCTTTTTCACAGCCTGATAAGAATCCACCCATTCAAGTTTACTTCTAACCAGCTAGGCTAAGGAGGCATTTTATTTCCCCTGTTGAGTCCCCTGTTTTTAGGCTTCCATCTCTCCAAACACAATCACTTGAAAATACTTAAATACATTAATTCAGTCACTGAAAAGCCTACCCAACAAAGCCCAAAGACCAGGTTGAAGAATCACCTGAAAACCTGGCCGCTCCTGATTCACCTTTTCCATTGGTTTTCCCTCTTCTCTCAACAGAAGGAAAATACACCATTCCTTTGGGATTTTTTGGTTGAAACTCGCCAATGACAAAATATATCCCTCAGCTGAGAGGTGTGCAGTGAGCTGGATGGGGGAAACAATCCACCCAAAAAATAAGTTCTCATCAAAATCATCACGCTGGTAGAGGCAATGGAAGGGTAGGAGGAATAACCGAGGGAGGGGCAGGAGCTGCGCAAAGTGGCAGGGCCATTAAAAGACACGTATGTGGAGTTGTGCTCAAAGAGTGATATCCTACTGCTTGTGAGGAATAGCATTGCTTCCTCGTATTGAATGAGAACATAAACATGGGGGAGGGAGAGCCCCAGGAGGAAAACAGACTTCATGGAAAATGAGGTCAAATCTCGGCTTTAAAAAGTACATTCTTTACATGATTATCCAGGTTAAAGGCTTAGTTTTGTTTTCTGGGGGTGAAAAAAGGAAAGTAACTTAAATACTCATAACATGCCTTTACCCTTACTTAAATTTCCAGTTTAAAAAAAAAAAAAAAAAAAGATAAATTAATCAGTTTTGCTTGTATGCTGGCAATTCAATTTACCGGAATATATGTGTATTCATTCCCTAATTAAAACTAAATTCCATTTGTCAAAGCTCTTAAGAACACAGTGGTGTCAATAGGATTAATCACCAAAGCATGTTTTTCTTGAACAAGGTGTTTTCCTCAATGTTTTGCTACAAGTTACATCCAATTCAGGCATGCTTGAAAACTCTATAATTATGTTGGTCAGGAACATAATTTTTTTCTTAATGAAATAGGTTTCCTAAGTGGTTTCTCCCACCTACAGTTTGGAAACCAGTATACTGTCATATAAGCTACTTTCTTTCCTTGCCTACTTGGCAAGCTGCCATTTTACCTCCATATGCATGGTTAAAACCTCTGGATACAAACTGAAGAACTATGAGTACAGAAGAACCTGGGAAATGTGATGAAGTGTTTATGTACTATCTTCTGAATTACTTTTACCTTCATCTCCTAATTTTTAAAATGTTTCTTTGCACTGGTTATTCCAGAATTGTCTGTCATCTACAACAACCTAATTGTATTGCTTTAAGTAACAGATAAGTACAAAATATCATTCCACAGCCTTATTTTTAATCGTGGATTTCTGTTCCTTGATTAAAAAATAACAAGGAACACATAAAAAGATAACTGTAAAGCAGGCAGTGATTCTGAAAGAAATTAAGCTGCTCTGCCCCAAATAATTCAGTTCACTTTGCCCACTGTAAGACACCTGAGAACCATTTATTTCCCACCCTTCCCTCTGCCTGCAAGCATCCCAAGCACTGTATGGACACCTCTAACTGTATTTTCTTGTCCTTTTATGCAAAAAACGAATGACAAAAGAACCAATGTCTTACCACATCCAGCCAATGCTGCCAAATGTGTGGTCATGAACAAGGACATAAATAAAATCTGCCTGGATGAAGCATGATTGATATTTAGAGGGGAGGTACCCAGGAGACGTGCCAGGGATGATCTCTCTCCCCTGCTATTTTATCTGTCCTGCTAAGGCATTTACACGGCTCCCATTACTATGATGCCAGAATATATGGGCTATTCTTACAACACTCAAATAGGGTGGACAGATTACATGGGTTATCCCAGGTCAGAAGTTTGAAGCAGAACAGATCATTACACAAGCTTCACAAGGTCTTCATCAGTAGAAGGTGTTTATCGACTATTTCTATATAAATCAACACCTAACCCCATTCTCAAAGTATCCAAGTGTTTCTCAAGCATTTATGCTAAAACAGTCAAGAAGCCCCATCTTGGAGGTTTTACTGGACATGAACCAATGGTTGAAATGAACTGGTGTTTGACTTATAGCAGCTTCTTTTGGTGCACATCAAATCCTCTTCAGCTATGGCTGTCAAGATAAATATATTTTCTACCAAGACTTCTAAATTTCTATTTTAGTCAATCATTGTAATCCCAGAGTGCCTAGTAAGACTCTATTTCCCCCCATGCCCATGTGGTTATAAAATTGAGTTAATTTCTATTAGATTAAGATGTCACTAACCTACTCGTGCCTTTAGGTTTTCAAAGTTAGACTATCAGAATGTGCTTTAAAGCAGCATTATACCTGAAATTGATTTGGAAGCAAAATACACCTGTTTACATGCATCAAAAAGTTATCCCCAAGATATAAATACATGAATATGCTCCTGTTAATTTACTGAAGCCAGCAGTGAGATTTCTGCATGGGACACAGACATGTTAACATCTACTATGAATGATGTAAGTTCTGGCTGATGGTTGGATGTCAGCTGGTAGCTTCTCCTGTAGAGAAGGATTGCTGGCTGGCTGAATAACACATAGCATGCCCCTTAGTCCATAAACTCTATAGCCCTCCTTTGGCACATATGGAGGAATAATGCCCTTTATACAATCCTTTATGATTCCTATATGATACCATACAGCCAGAAAGTATTAACGTGTTTATAATTATTGTTATCTGTAAAATGGCAAAATACTTACCAACCTAGTAGGATGTTGGGAAAGATAATTAACTATTATTTCAAGAAGCTCTTAAGACTGCTGAATGCGAAGTCCTGCAAAGAGAGAAATATATGAGCCACTGACACTTGGTTAACACCCACCCATGTCATCACCCCTGCAGCCTTTATGACTTCGTGGGCCTTGGTAGCCAGAAGAAATAAGCAAGGCTGAACTGCTCAAAATTAATAACGGACAACACTTGGCAATGTAGTGTGTTCAATATGTTGACATCTTTTCCTTTAAAACACCTAGTATTGCAGTTTAATCTAAATATTTTTCATTTAGTACCATCCTTCTAACACGATGCATTACTGTATCATCCATCATTTTGTTGATGCCAATATGTGTTCATGCTCAATAAGCTTAGTCACCACTAATTTCCTTCAGATTTCATTATGAAAATGAGTTTTTTAACCATTTTGTTTTCTAAATCAACTTCTATTTTTTATTCTTGGTTTTAAAGTCACAAGGATATGTTGTAGATACCTAGACAAAATCCTCATGACAGAAAACCTGTGACCAATAAAGATACCAAAGGAAAAGCATACAAGAAGAAAATGTCATGAAATTCCAGATGCCAAAGACTTTCTGCAGCAGCACCATTGCAGCAATGTAAGGAAGGATGTTTACAGCGTGTATTTAATAAATTTCTACTTTTAGTGGTGACAGTTTGAGCTTAGTGAAAATCAGAGGGGTTGGACTGGAATTGATGGCAACAGCGCTAGACAGTTTCACACAATGCACCCATTCAAATGACTTTGGGAAGTTACAGGCTCCACCTTTCATATCTTCACGCTGAAATATCATTGTGGCTATTTCAGCTGTAACAAATGAAAGCTTTAAGATTAATTAAATACATTAACCTTAATATGGTGTAGTCAGATGTAAGAACCAACCAACTCTAAAATGTTCTTAATGGGTTTCAATAATGCCTTGCGCTAGAGCTGGTAGGATGTTTTTGCATGAAAGAATGGATGGCAAGTATTATATAAAGTTAGCCTTTATGGGTATTTTTGTTGTTGTTCAGCTCTCATTTCATCCAAAAATATGAGTAATTTTGACCCAATCACTTGCTGAAAATTGAAGACGTTAGCTCAGAAATACTGCAACACTGCCTTATGGAGATGGAGGACAGTTTAATAGTGTGTCATCAATGATGTCATTGTGTTTCAGGAGAGATGTAGTTGGAATGCTTCCTGCCTTCATTCTCCTCTCTGTTTTGGGATCCTTGGCTGGGTTATATGTTCTGCAACATCCGCCTGGCATAGTGCATCTTGGGAGATTTTGTCTGAGATGGAACTGAAATGCATCTCTCCAGGTCTCTGCAGTGATATTTCTGAATAGGCAAGCATTTCAGTTTTCTGTCTCAGAGATCTTTGGACAAATCTGTGAATGCAGACTAACTTTTCTCTGTTCTCTTTACAGAGACACCATTGCACATATACGTCACAATATTTCCAGTAAGTTTAGCCATGCAGGGCAGTTTGCAGCAGAACAGCATTAATAGATAATATAGGTATAAATTAAAACCCTGACCCTCGAACATTTGTTCAGCTGAACAGTCCCCTCTCAGGAGAGGAATCATCTCAGTGATGCTGAAGAGGCCTGTGACATATGTATTACTCACAGGAGCTATGGTGCAAGACTGGAAATTCACTTCTAACTCATTATCCATGTATGGTTTCAGTTCTCTTAATGGCAGGCTTACCCAGATACATACATTTTAACTAACTGCACTGGGAGTAACAAAAATCTACAAGCATTCAACGTAATTGTAACAACAATATACTGCAGTAGGTGTGTATCTGCAGACACCTCTCCACGGCAACTGGGACAAGCTGGTAGCTGCTGCTGTGCCATACTTCAATCCAGTGCTTTCCATGGAGAGGAAATAGGGCAGAATGAGGAGTTCTCACATTTTTTACACCAGCATGTCTAAATGTTCGTAACAGGCCTTCAAAATTTCCATTTCAACCCCTGGATATGCATATTGGAAAGAATAAGATTCAAGATGCAACGACCATAAAAGGCAATAAGAAAGAAATCTGTGCATGAATGAGAGGAAGGAAAAAGTAGGTTCCCTATTCAGTGGAGATGGAAATCTACTGATGAATGATGCTGAGAAGGCTGAAGTGTGGTGGTGTCTTTTCATTTTCCACAGCTACCAAGGAGAACTAACAATTCAGTGACTGCTTTTGCTAATTCCTCAAATATCCTAGGCACTTTTTCAGATTCTGGTTCTCTCTATATACACACTTTAAAATATTCTTTAAACTATTTTTTCTGTTTTCTGACTTAAGCTCCTACCACATAGTTAGGATGAATTTTGCTAAACTTTTGGACACAACTACCTGTCAGATTGAAAGCCTTGAATAATTTAATTTTCTGATCATCTGCTATTTGACCTCTTTCCAAGTTAAGTAGTAAACTTCTAACTTGCCTTTGTCTTTCCTTTACATTTTCATTACAGAGTCTTTACTTCTTGCTTTTAATATACCCTCACAAATATGTCTCAATTTAGCCTTCCTGGCTTTATTCCTGTATTCTTGACCTTTATTCTCATCCTCAGATATGTCTCCTTGCTTCTATTTTTTATACACGTTTCATTTTTATTTTCAAGTCACAAAAGTGATCCTGATGCAGCTTTGGCAGTTATGGGGGGAGGGCGTAGACACAGCTCACTCCAAATCAGAAGATTCAGTTTTTAGTCTTTTTAAATATATCCCTACAAGAAATTAGATTATTAGATACCAATACCCAGGAAAATCCAGTTGCTGGTATAAGATATAATATGACTAGTAGATATTAAGATGAGTGAAAACAGATTTGGTGCTAATCAGGTGGGAAAGTCTAAAATAGCAACACAGATATCCATTGTGGGTTCTTAATCTAGCGGAGTCAACCATCTGGGAAAATATTGCATATATCTTGGCCACAATATTGTAAGCCCAGCTCTAGCCCAAGGGGAGCTGTGATTCTGCCTCCCTGGCCATGTGCTAGACCTGCAAGGTCTACGAGGTAGCAGGTGTTTCTCTAGTACACTCAGAAGGGAAGGTAATTTGCAGTTTTTTTGAAAAAGCATTAATAACACAAAACTGGAGTGCACTCACAGGTCCAAACAAGTTATATAAATGATTTGCCACACCCTGCTTTTCTGTCTGCTTTCTCTGTGCCTCCTACAACACAGAGAAATCATCCTAAGTCCTACTTAGTCCTGCTAATACTGAGAGATTACTGAGAGGCTAAGGAAAAGCTGAACGGGACTGAAGGGCAAATGTACTGGGTGAGTTTCATCCAGCTAAGCTTAGACATCTATATCTGTATCTCAGTCTGGGAAGAAACATTCATTTCTAGGGCACAGTTCATCTGCTCCCGAAGCAGATGCCTCGAACATTCAGATGCATTGCTCCTAACAGGCTGTGAAGGACCCTGCTTCTCTGCGCTGAATACAAAATTAGTTTAAGGTGACTAGCTCAAATATCAACAAACCACTGACTTCTAGTGATGGCCAGAGTAAACTCCATCCCAGTTACCAAGCCTTGACAGTATGGTACAAAGCAAATAAATGAAGAGTTTATATAGATGTACAGGACTGACATGAAGCCCTGAGATATTTGTAGTGGGAACTGGAACAGCTCAAGGAAGTCAAAGCCTGAACTTTGAAATATGAAACTATAAACAACTTCAGACTGATCATCAAAGGCTTTAACCAGCTCACATCTATTCCAGCAGCACTTTGCAGCTGGGTTCCCATCTTCCTTGCAGGGTTGCTTCAGTCCTTGGAGTAGACATTATCTTCCCACTGAAGATCTCCAAGGATCTAGCTGTGATGGAGCTAATTATAGGTAATCTGATGATGTATGATTATGCTTGCCAGCACAATTTGCAGGTTGCATGGTATGCTCCGCTCTGCCAAGCAAAAGGGTCTGACATTGAACAGGAATAAATACCAGCTCGGACTGCAGGGGATTAGTGATTTCAAGCACCTGTTGTGTGACACAGCTGGGATGCCATCAAACATCCAACTTACCAAACATCCAAGCTGGGATGCCAGTTCAAACAAATTGCCTTAAACAAGGTTGCCTTGTCACGTACATGTTAGGAAATACAATTCTTCTTAATCACAATTAAGGAATCATTTTTTAATATTTACTTTTTACTACAGACCAGAGGAGGAGTGGCAGAACTGCTAATCCACCCACTGTGTTAGATGTGCTACAAATATAGTAAGAAGACACAATTCTTCCACTAAGGAGACTGGAAGCTAAAAATACAAGGCAGAGGCTGAAGGGCAGCCAAAGGGCGATACTCCATGTCTGTGATCACACGGCTGGTCTGTGCCCAAGGACTGTTCTCTGTCCCCACAGCACTGCTTAAATGCAGCCCAGAGAGAAATGAATGGTGGAAATGAAAAAAGCCTCTAGAGACTGTAGAAAAAAAGAGTTGCACGGAATGGTGTCTTTCACACTGTCTTTAAGTTAACATGAAGCCAAAGATCTCAATCAGTGCAAGATTGAATGAGTTGTTGGCTACTTTTCTGTAAAACGGATGGCAGAATCTGCTTCTAAATGACTGACCCTACCAGCACTGTCTGAGGACTGATGCAACCAGTAGTGAGATTTGATTATGAGCAGTCTCAAATTGGATCAGAAAGTTGTTTTACAGAAACCATTGCACAAACCACCGAGTGAGCCTTAGGAGAGGTCCAAGACACTGTGGAAATCCCTTCTGAACTGGACACACAGGCCTGGAAAGGGACTTTGTACTACACCAAAGTTCCCAGAGTGCCTCCAGCCTGAAAACAAGGAGCTGCAAGAAACAGGAATATGTTCTACGTAATAACACAGTGATTGTCTTCTACACCTAACAAAACATAACCAATACAAAAACAAACATACCTTAACTGCTGAATCCTGGTGGGAAAATCAAAGTGAAATTACGTCCTCCCAAAAGTTCATGCCACTCTCAAAGACACCTAGAGCTCAAAAATACACAAGAGACCCCCAGTGAGCGTGGTGAATTTCAGAACAAAGTCCAAAGTATTATTAACAGAATATGAAAAATGCAAAGAAACTACATGAGACTTCTGATTCCCTGTGCCAGCACTAGCGTACAGCAGGTACGTACTTGAATGTAACAGGATTTATTCCTATCCATGGACTACTCAATGTATTTATGTTTGGAATTGATCTATTGCACAATGTCATGAATAACACAGTAATAACAGTGAATAAATCAGTTTCCTTGGCACCGGGTTCTGGATAGTAATAACCTGCAAATAACACATGACTCATTGGCAATTCCCTTTCATATGCCAGTTTAAAGGGAACAATATTGAAGTTCATGAAATTATGCCCATACAGTCAGCTATATCCAGTTTACATAGGTGCTGGCACTGAGGTATTTTGTCCTGAGCCAAAGATTATTCACCAAAACCAGTTACAAGAGAATGATGAACACGACATGAGTAAAGCAGTGTCTATTACACTGATGACAAAACAACTGCTTTCACGTAAAAGCAGAGCATAATTTATAAGTGAATTAACAGCTACCTATTTTACAGGTGGAAGAGAATTGGGTTTTTTCCAAAAAGAAGGTGGCAGGCAATTGCCTTCAATGTTAAGATCATAAAACTTAAGCCACCGCCGTGGGTTGTTTCAACAAGAACAGCAGAAGACATGCCAGCCACCACATCACCGGAGAAGTCCTGGCCTCCTTGACATTCAATCAAGAAACATCTCAGTTCTGAGCCTTGCTTTTTACTCCTGTTCAGGTCTGTAAGACCAACACAGGGAGTAGAAATTCAGCACAGGGGAGGCAGGTGGTGGACACAACACACTTCCAAACACTGCATAGTTAATTACAGCCCTGGAATCACGCTCAATTGATAGCGTGGGCCAAATAGATTCTGGGGTTTTTTAATTGCTTGTTGCTATATTAATGTTACTTTTATAGTGGTTAGAAAAGATGTGACTCAGAAATGAGGCACCACAGGAATGACAAACATTTCAAACTGGAAAGAAATGCACTGGTCTTTCCTGATGCAGATCCACCAGGTGGTAAGGCGGTGAAAATGAAAGCGAATCTTATAGCAGATAAATATTGTACTTAGCTTATGCATGTTATTAAACACCTATTAGACATGAGTAGCATAGAGTCTTGTGGAGAACAAAATTGATGAAATCAGGTCCACTATGCAAGTGGTTCAGAAAGACCAGACCCTTCTAGAGCTGAGAACCCGAGAGAGCAAATCCTTACTGTCGCTGCGCTGGTGATTCACATATCCGCAGGTGGGTGCTTAGCTAATGGGTGTACTTACACCCACAGCTGAACACACGCACACCGGCAGGCGTGCACCTCTGTCCTTATTCAGGATAACATATCTACACAGCATCATACACACACTGAAGAAGAGCCCACGCCCCTCCATGGTAATCTTCTGGCCTGTGCTAAGAGCATATCCCCCCACTTTGTGCTACTTTGGTGTCTCATCTTATTTCTTTTTCCTCACTCACTTACCTGCTTGCATTTCTTTTGCCTTTCCATGTTTTTCAAAACCAAATGAATGCTATGCAAAAGCTGTGTTATTGCAATGTTTACCCAGCAAGGTCAGGAAGATGGCAAAAGCTATCTGGTATACAAAGATGGGGGGGGAAGTGCAAACAAGAGCAGTCATGCCAGACACTTTCAGAAGCATAGCCAAAGGCAGGGTCAGGGAGACCAGAACAGTTAAAATCAGTCAAAATGCCCTATCCTCAGCACTGCAGTAAGACTCAAGGGATATTCATGTAAATCATCACCAATCTTGAGAGACTAAAAATATGTTTATATTTTCCCTCGCATTGTGCAAGAAAAAAGTTTTCACATCAGAAGCAGGTATTTCCTAGTAGAAGACTTTTGACCACAAAACATTGTCTAGATCTCCTAAAGGTATCATCTCTCACGTTAGGGCAGAGATAAAAGCAGGATGCGGAGGCTGACTGTTCTTCCGCTCCCTACCAGCTCCCAGTTGGCTATTTAGAAACTCATTAACTTCCTCAAGAGACCTTGGCCCTAATTAGTGCCTGGGCTGATCAGCCTGCCTCTTTCTCCTTCACCTCTGTCTCTCAGAGCCTTCCACAATGATTAAAGGAAACCGTATTCCTTTTGTATAATTTTAAAAACGGAATTTTTTCAGCCATCAGGATCTGCACCCAACTTGAATTCAGTTCTGCCTTGGAGCTTACCAGACCACTCCAGAATTATCCAGCTTGCTTTGATACCCTAATTCTTAAATCCTTCTCTAAACCAGGCTCTGTAGTTTCCTTTCCTTTGCCTTTCGTACGACGAATCTGTTTTAACTGCGATTGAAGTGTCACCAGGGCCATCCAGCCAACTGTAATGTTGATGCCAATCCTGCAGTCTTTTTAACACCATCAGTGAGAGGGAAATGAGCAAAAAATGGACTCGTTCCATCTTCCACAATTATAATGTATTTTGTATGTAGATACGTACCCATACGCTCCATAATGGTGACAAAAAGAACTTATCAATATAATAGAAAACTAAGAGGACTCCTGACTTTAATTTCTGCCTAAATGGATGCCATTAACAATGTTAAGTTCAGTAAGTATGTGAACTGAGAGATAAACAAAATGCAGAAAGCAAAATGAGAAAAGTTATGATTGCAAAGCACAAGCACAGTCTTACTCAGGCACTTAAACAGTTTAATGCATGTGGCCAGCTTATGCAAAATGTTTTTTATTTCCTGAATTTCTTCCAGTTTCTCAGAAATATGTTTCACATTCAGCATGTCTGCACAAGAAAATAAATGCTGCCATGCCCTGAAACTGGTCTTTTTGGATGACTGGACATGGGTCCCACTGCTGCACAGCCACAGGTGCACTCATCGTCCAGCTAAAGCCATCCTCTTCCAAGGTAACTGTGCTAGTCCTTATTCACCAACGTAAGGGGAAGTACTGTCCTTGCACATGGACTATTAAAATAGTCAGTCCAAGGGCTGTAAAGTAGTAATACTACCCTAACACCTCTCTAATTAATGTGATTACTGTAAATGCCACCTAAAGACTCTTATCTTATTTTGGATATGTACACAGATCTTCCATTGGCATTACAGGAAGGAAAACTGAAGCCATCATAATTCATTATCATAATTATATATTAATGATAACCCTAGATTTTTTTTCCAAAACAATGTTTGAAAAACATCATCACTGCAACAACAGAAATGCCAGCAGGAGTGAGGATAGTAATCTCCTGAAGGTTATGCTACCTGTAGCAATTAAACGAAATTGTAACCAACAGAATTCTCAGCTTAAAGACAGCCTGGTGAAAATAATAAAATATTTTAACAAAACGTGATGCTGTGACATGCATTATATCTAAGAGAGGCATGAGGCTACAAGGCCCATTTAAAATAACAGTCGCTAGCCTGTTAAAAATGTTCCTGTTCTGGCATCCTTACCTTGAGTAGTCACTTATTTACCAAGCTTGAGCTGCAGGTATGGACAAACCACTGATTAAATATTTCCTGAATTCTGTCGCTGTTTTCCTTAGTATTCCATATATGTTTGTACCCAAGCCACACTTGCCTATTTTCTGCTTTCTCACATTCTTGTACACAAATCTCCAATTCTGTGTTAACTGTCCTTCGTATTCAGACACAATTTCCCTCACACACTGAGGCCTTTTCATTTTCTTAAAGACCAGTTTTTAAAAAGAAACATACTGAATAAGCAGACTTTTCCCTCCACCCTTCCTAAGTAAAAATTTCAGTCTATACAATTCTTGGGAGAAAAAACTCCTGCTTCAGAGAATTCTGGGGGACAGAAAACTTTCCCAAACAAGAATTGCTTCCAGCTTTGTAAGCACAACTGATCAAAATTCAGAATTTCCACCCTGAAGAACATTGCAATATTTCCACATTCATTTTCTGCAGAATTTGGATGAAAAGTTGCAATAATGAACTCTATGGAAATATTGATATATCCTATAGATATACTCTCATGACGGAATGGAGCATTATCTCCCTACCAGTTCTCATTTTTAAATAACTTAAGGGCAACAGATCATCTTCAGACCGAACACCGCTTTCCCAAATGGCCCTCTCTGCCAGTATTCTCGGGGCAATGAATCTAAATTGCTCTCAGAAATGATGGAGGCTCCCTGTACTTGCAGAATGAAGACCAATCTGAAGAATACATGGTGGGCTCAACAGCCTCACTGTGAAGTAGACTCACTGGAGGCAAAGTAGCTTCATTGCAAAAGGTACTTTGTGAAAGATAGGAGTTATTTTTAAAAAAGCCAGTCTGCATGAAACTCAAAGTGCAATAGATTTATTTGGCAAATATAGACGGAGAAATTTCCAGTGCTGAATAATAATGGCAAGAGGACCATCAGTTTTGCAATCTGGAAAATCACTAGATTTAGACTCCTAACTAACTTCTTTTGAAAATATGAATTAGCCATCTAAATCACTTCCATCAAATTTTTTAAAGGTATTTAGGTGCCAAGTCTCTCTAGAGTTAAGATATTTGACCATAAACAGAAAGTTTTGAATAGAATAGCTATGTAACTTCAAAAACCATTTCAAAATTAGAGCATACTGGCCAAGCAGAAAGAGCTGTTACCATCACAATAGTCAACCACATAAATAAATCATCAGCATGATTGATCTCAGTGGCCTTTAATCCTGATGGCTCTTTTCCCAGGCTATCTAGGACACTTTGTCCGGTATGTTAAATCTAAAAGATAATAACTATTGCAGATACCACGGCTATATACAGCATTTAGATACAAATATCAGGGCATGTCCCTGCACAAGAACTATATTGTCCACTAGTTCAAGATGCCCCCAACTTCGGCACGGATGGACAAATAAAAGATATGAGGACAAGAGGGGCTGCCCCTTCTTGTGTGATCTGTGCAAAATGAGAGGCAAGGACAGTCCATGCATCAGGGAAGGCTGGGGCAGGTCCCCTTGCACACCAAGCTGTGGAAAACTCCCTGAGGAAGGCAAAGAAATATCAAGGTACAGTTTCCCTCTTTCTCCTTGGAGCTTCTGGGGCCTCTGAGCAGCAACACTCAGGCTGTACCTGGCTATGACTGCGCAGTAACACAGGCAGCACAACAGCCTTTATTTCCTTCTCTTTGGATGGTAATGATTAAAATAGCTGATAAAATGCAAAACCATGCATGACTAACCTGGGATCATAGCAACAGCCTGGTGCCAAAGAACTGTGTTAGCTGACCACCATCAGCTACCCAACACCAACTACTGCGTCCCTGCCCGCAGAGCCTTTCCGGGCTGACGGCATACTCCGGTGAGAGAAGCAGACACAGAAGAGGAAGCAGGGAACAACCACTGAAACCCTGCACAAATTGAGGGAGCGTTGGAAGGAAAGATTTACAAACAAAAACTCATGCACAAGCATATAAAAGTAGCACAGGCAAAGTCATGAAGTGAAGGAGCCCATACGAGCGTATCAGTGTTTGCTGAGCTCAATGAAAGTGGTAACTGAACAGAAGGGTGGTGGGAGAGGAAACATTAGAGGTGCGAAGATGAGAAGCCAGCCCACCATACCAGAAGGTGGCATTACATAGTAACAACTGCAGCTGATGTGGTTTTAGTGGCATATTGGACAGACCCTAAGGGTTGCAACTACAGGAGGAAAATGAAGACTAGAAAGTGAAGAAATGAGCTGGCATAGAGATTAACAATGCTGACAGAAAGGGAGACTGAAAGGTTTGAGGTCACTCTGCAACTGGGGATCTCAGCTGAGGTGGCTCCTGACAGGAGCTGAAGGAGGAAGGGCACATGTGGCATTTGTTGTCCTGGAGAGGAACATCTTTCCAGACTACTTGTTACTAGCCACAAGGTTAAGGCTTGGAAGAAAAGTCAAAAATGCCTGGATTATTTCACTCACATCTGCTATTCCTGAGTGATGTAGACTTTGATCTATTCTATTTTAAATTACCTGATAATAAATTATCTACATTATTAGTTAATGAATGTATCCCCAAATAAATTATTTCAAGAGAATTATGTTTGCCTTCATATGGTTGCTTGCTTGCCATATCGAAACAGCAAGAATAATCATTATGGATAATGCAAACAGTTGGAACAGGCCAATGAAAGGTCCAAGAGCCGGGCCAGCACTCAGAAGAGGGTGAGATGTCTTCACCAGATTTCATGTGAGTGAGTGAGTCGCTTTGGTTTTCTGTGTCACATGCTGTCTGTTTATAGTACACCACTAACACCATCTCCTGGCCAGTTGGTGTCTGGAGTCAAATCTTTATAAAGGTTTGTGAGACCCTGGAATGAAAGGTATTGCAAATCTAGAAAATATTATCTTTGCCATATCTTATACGTATATTCATATTCATTGACTTTACATATGACAAAATAATACCAAAAGAAACCCCACAGAATTAGATGTAGGGTGCAGGCATTTCAGCTACATTTTTTTTTCAAAGGGTTTCCAGCAAGGTGTATCAGAATAATCTGAAATCAGCTTACATTTTCAGAACTGACCATTGATTTGGGTATGCTTTGTTTTGGGGCCCATTGAGAAAACCAAAACTGAAAATAACGAGAAGCCTGTGAAAACTCACCCTTTTCCAGTGTTTCAAGTTCAGCACTTTAAACCTTATACACTTTCTGAAACATCGCTACTGTATATTCACCACCTATTGCTATCAAAGATTCATTATTTCCTGTTCTTTTAACTCATCTTTTAGATATCGAGACCATTCAGAGATACAAAGAATAACTCTTCAACCTGATGTGCTTTTGGTATGGCCAAACAGTCAAAAGACCAAGGTCTGTCCAGTTAACACTTACTGAATTTATCCAGCTGTTTTCAAGCATTTAAGACAAGGCTTTGACATCTTCTTGATCTTTCAAAATCTTAAATATCTGTAGATGTCCAACACAGCATGTTAAGGAGTTACCTTGGAAATTGCTCACAGGTTATTGTTCATGTATAACAATTGACCCAGACACCTTTCATTTCAAAATCATTTAAGAACTGACTCACAACTCAAGGAAAACACCTTCTTAGCTTTGGCTTTAGAGACCATATTTCCAGAAAAATCAACAGAAGCAGTAACTTGTATTTTTGCCTTTAAATTAATTCCAGAACATAGGGTCAACTTCTAATTTTAGCTAATCCCAGAATAAACAAACAGCAGCAGAGCCTCCTGCGTCATTAACGGCATAATCAATCTAGAGTCTTCAGCACAGTCTGCCCTAGAGAATTCAGTACCTGGAGCTACAGTGGGTTTCTGAGGAGAGCAACCCTATGAATCCCTTGGAAGGTAATCAGATTATTGTACTCCTGAGGAATTTTCATAGGAGAAGAGAACTGCAGTGTCATACTTTCTGGAATAGCTTGCAGGAAATATTATATTAATGTCTCTGGTATATTATAATTGCAAACATTTTGCAAATGACCACAATGTTCTGTTCAGCAAGCTTAGATTGAAATGATCACTTTCTGCAGAGCGCATACTTTGTCCAATTACATTACTGTGAGGCACACTAGAAGACAGAAACAGTAATTTTAAAAGCTAGCAAATAGTACTTATGATCATCATACAATATGGTCAAATTGATTTTGAGTGAATCAGTGCAATGCCAGCTACAGCCCAGCAGAAGAAAAAAAAAGGTGTCAACCTTCTCAAACTCAGCTATCGGAGGAAGTTTGTAAAACTCTCAAAAGAGCAGTAACACAGCCATCTTTTGCATTTGGTGTTTCAGTGATTCTCCAAGAGATCCTATCTTCAAACATCCAATTAAAAAAGGAATATCTGTTTTTTATTTGCGATTGGTTGAGTCATAATGGAACAAGTATATGAAAACCTAACTGTGCCTGAAGCCTCTAGACCTGATTGCTCTGCTTCATCCCACGACATGGAGCCTGTAACATCTCTCTACTACAATAAAACATGGTGAATGAAAAGAACCATCTCAATGTATATCATCATTAGTGTGTTGGTGCAATTTGAGCAAAACTATATGTCCTTTAACTGATCTGAAATTTGGTCTGTTATCTACGGGAAGTCTCAGAAAGTGACCTTTTTGGAGACTGAATGCACTAAAGGCTATGTCTTGGCAAAGTGGGAAAAACTTTGTTTATGGCATCCGAAGAGGAAAATCCACTGAGACACTCAACTGGTGATGGATTGTGAGTAATCAAGTCATCGTTAATAAGCCATAAGGCCCAGTGTGAATGGTAAACTGACAAGCAGGGGCAGTTCAGTACTTTAGGTGGTAAAATAGCCTTTGAGATAAATGGCAGTCCTCTGTTCCAGAAGACATAGCCTGACAGTCCAGGCAATCGTCCTGCAGCTTCCCAGAAAGCTCTTCTTACTCACAGGACAGACCCATCCGAAGTTTGCGTGGATAGCTTCTCCTCCAAGCTGCTTACTGTTTCAATGACACAGGTGAAACAAGAGCAGTATGGCCAGCTCAAGAGCCCTACAATGGGCTCTGCCTTTCTGTGGCTCAGTTCCGTTGTCCGCAAAACAGCGATAATGGTACTAAGATCATGATAAGCATTGTTATGATCACTTTACAAGCACAGCGCAAGCTAATTAATACAGTTAAGTTTGATACATGTAGCTCTCAAAGCCATGTAATTCTTTATAACAAACAGATCCCTTTCACAGCAAGAGAGACTGTCTCCAAGCATGATGCTATCAGACCTCTGAAAAATCACAAACTTTTAAAAATGGGGACAACACTAGTATAATGGATACAGTGTGCTAAGAAAAGTAGGTCTAAGAATGAACTAATGGGATTATGTAGCTCAGGAAACCAGAACTGTGAATCTAATCAGCAGCTGCTATTGATAGAAGCGCAGAGGTTTGTGTTTGATTTGAGAGGGCAGAACTACAGATACTGAAAGATTATTTCATAGGGAAAATGAATGGATCTTAACTCTTCAAAGGATAGGAATTATGGTGAGCATTTCTAGAACCTGATTTTTACCAGTCCTTCATGTGGACTACTTCTTATCCAGCTCCCACAAAGCAGGTTTATAATTCAGCTGGCTCAGACCACCAGGTAGTCAGGAAGCTGGAGACAGGCTCTGTAGCTCAGTTAAGGGGAGAGGTGTTATGGAGGGAGCAGGAGTACTCTGGGCTCCCAGGGCAATACAGATTGCAAATCTGAGGAAAGGTTTCTAGGCTTTGGAATGTGAATGGATGGAGGCACTTCCAAGCTAGGTGGCAACCAAGTCCTTTATTGTAATTCTGCATTCCTCCTGCTTCTGAAATTTCTTTTTCAGTTTGCCTCTGCATTTTTCTTTGCTTTGTTTTTTCTTACTTAACCATATTTTTAAAATAAGCATCATGCATTTAGGGTCAGTCCCTCAGCGGTCAGTGGAACTGCCACTGAGGGACACCAGAGGAGAAATTTGCCTTTAATATATTTTTAATGCCTCACTGCACTGCAGTCCTTTTTTTGTCAGCTTTTCTGTAGCAAAGCATGTAGGCTGGGTGAGCAGCATTATTTATGGCGAATGCACCACGGCCAGGAATCAGGCAGAAGATCAGACAGCTGCTACAGACTCTTTCAAAGTTGTAGTGACATACCCCAACCCAAGCTGAGAAACATCATATTGCTGCAACCTTCCCAGCACTAGTGGGATAACATCCAGAAAAGAGAGCATTACTGGAGCAAGAAGAGCAATGGTTACTGTGTCAGAGCCAGCTGCCAACCTGGAAACATTAAACTAATGAATGACACAAAGAGTCCATTCTACCTTCTTTCTCACCTTCCTCTTAAAATCCTCCCCTCCCGCCCTGCCCCGGCCTGCCAAGAGATCAAGACCTGTTGTTGAGATAACAAGAACTAAAAGGCTTACAAGGTGTTATACAGGATGGCATGGGTGAGATCCAAAAAAGCACTTAAGCACCTCAGAAGCCATTTAGGCCACATTCAGGTGATTCCAGAATGCCATTCCCCAGCAGCATCATTCTGCTGCAAAACACTTAATCCAGGTATTCTCAGCAGAAAATGCCCGGAGTTCTCCTGTGGCACATACCAAGTGGGACAGCAGCACTGATTACAGCTGAGCCCAGCAGCCACAGCCACGCTCTCTTCAAAGGACAGCTGGAGGAGACAGGCCTGGTGGTCAGAGCCCTTGCTCAGGACTATGGGAGATCCAGATGCAATTCTCCTCGCCTGTAGGGTTCAAAGCTATCTTTCCCCAGAATTGCTCTAACTTTGACCTAGAAGCTAGTCTTGGGCACTCAGTGAACAATTTGAGGGCACCGTGCCGACTGGAGCGGGCTCAGGCATGTGTGCCACAGAGCGTGCAGGGGTGCTTTGACTTCCAAGGCAAACAAAAAATGAATGTCAAGCCAACCAGAGCAGTGTGCCTGGTTGGTCTCAATTGAGATGCCCACACGCAGACATCCAATGCCATTTAAGATGTCCCTGAGTATCCTGCCTGGCCTCCAGATCCCACTCCAAAAGCGCGTTCGTCTCCTAGAGGCGCTGTGTCACAGCTGCGGATATCTTGCCCACCTTACAGCGCCTGTTAATGCAATACATGCCTCGTTTAGGCAAATGAATCAAGTGCCTGGCAAGTTTAGGCATCTCCAAAAGGTGGCAGTCCAAGGATGGTTGTGGTCTCACATGACCAGTCTAAGTCATCAGTTCTGGTCTCGCATGACCTGTTTTACGTGTCTCATGCCTTTATTAAATCAAGCCCCATGCCTTTATTAAATCAAGCCCCAAATCCTTATCCTGCATAACTAGCTAGCTCCAAGACAGCCCATAAAAAAACACGCCAAATAAAACACTTACCCACACAAAAGCTTTGGGGAAACTCAGCTGGAAACCGATGCTTTGTTCCAATGGTAGCGAACTCCAGGCAGAACTTCGCTGGAGAAGCTTCCAAAGAATAATACTCTGAATATGCTGGCAAAGCTAAACAGCAACAAGATGAGGCATTCAAATGAACATGAAATATGATTATTTACTTCAGCCACAATCCTGTGCTCGGTGAGATTTGGTGTTGTAAATGTCTGTGTGAATGCCTCGGACAGCAGAAATGTCAAGGGAATGCTTCTTCAGTGGAGTGTCTGTGCTCACCCACACCCCAGGGAGTGCATGTACCAACAGCAGCACTGTCTCGCCAAGCGTATGGCTGCAGGTGATTGCTGGAAAATTATGATTCAGCGTTGCGTAGTCACACAGACAGACAGACAGGTGATGCATGAGGAAGTTTAGAGCAGAAGACTGTCTCTCTGGTGGCCTGAACCTCCATCTCTGATTTTTATGACTCCTTCTTCCACAGTCATGATTTCCTCTAATTTCCCCTGCTTCTGATTTGTTTTGTGCAGTTATTGAAGAATGTCAGCCACCTTAGACTTAGGGTGCACGGTATCTGTGGGTCCCAGATGCTCTGTTATACACCTGCACGGTTCTATCATCTGCTCCCAAGGCTGATCATCACAGAATAGAATCATAGAATCATTTAGGTTGTAAAAAACCTTTAAGATCAAGTCCAACTGTAAACCTAACACTGCCAAGTCCACCACTAAACCATGTCCCTCAGTGCCACATCTACACGTCTTTGAAATACCTCCGGGGATGGGGACTTAATCATGTGCTGAAGTAAGTGACCAGCCATGTGCCATGAGTAACTAACTATTTAAAAGGTATTTATTCTACAAAAGGCGAAACAATGCTGAAATCCATAAGGTATTTAGGACTCGAGGCAATGAGTCTACACAGCACAGCTCGCTGTAGACTTAGGATCCAGGACAAGTTTGACTGTACCAACACAGTACCACATTTTCAACAGGACATATTAGCTCAGATCAGGCCCAATATAAATGCAGTTGCCATGCTTGCAAACCCAGCATGGATGTCTCCATGCCTGTGGAATAAATACACTCCTTATCTCAGACAAAACTGAGTATGCCAGGTTTTGGTGCGTGGTTGGAAACACCATCATCAATACATTGCAGCCTCTAGGTGAGTGTTACCAGATCTCCCTCCTCCTGGAATCAGCTAGCTGTCTCCACTGATCCTCATTACCCCATAAAGTCCTTCCATATAGCTAAGGGGCTCTTCAGGTTTATTGTCTTATCCAAAACAATGAAAACTGGATGTCACAGTATCCCTTGCAGATTCAAAGAACAGAACCTCATTTTCTTCGTGTAAGAACCAGACAGTAGATATTTGCACAGCTTGCCATCACAATGCAAGGAATAAAGCTAAAGAGACAAGCTGCCCTTGTAGGTGAAATTCACAATAAGGCCTTCATTTGCTCTTTGTCAAAATTTTTACAGATACTTAGATTGCCGAGATTATTCAATGGGCTTGGAAAGAGTCAGGAAAATGCAACAAACCTCAATGGTCTGCTTTGCAAGTTAATGGCTTTCCTTTTTCCATGTGTGCAATTACTGAGAGAAACCTAACCCTTCCCCAAGCCTTCACCTTTTATCAGACCAGGTATCAAATGCTCTTTGGCTTAGGTACATTTTGTGCTTGTTTCTCATGCAAACGCAAACTACTATACACCAGCAGGCACTTTTGCCAAATTTGTTTCATGGATTTCATTCTGTTTTCTACCTTTCACCTAAAAGGGGTATTATGTACGCGAAGATTACTTTTCTGTGAGAAGATAGCGAGAGATTTATTTTCTTTCAAAAATTATGGGACTAGACCCATCTTGGCCTAATTCCACTGAAACTTGTAGCCTTACACTGATGATTATTTAATTACATTATTTGCCAAAAATCATTAGAACAAAGCTAATCTGTGTTTTAAGTGCTTTGTTAATGTTATGGTGAGGTTGACCACTTACATCATTTTTAGCAAGGCATTTACACGGTACCTAATTAAGGTTGCCAAATATCTTATGCTCCAAATCAGCCCTGCGTGGGCAAGCCTGAGAGACAAAGTCCAACCCAAGGCTTAATCTGATCCCTTGAGCTTGAAGAAATGGTTTGTACAAGGTCGTGAGGCCTTTCTCATGCGCAAAGTCATAAGCTTTCTCCTGCAAAGCCTCCCCTTGTTTCTGAGCTGTATATACTTGACAACAGGTTGGCTCATCATGTCTCACCAGTCCCTGGGTTCAGGTTCCAGACCAAATGCACACACACACACACACACACACACAGAAAGACAAAAATAAGTGAATGTTTACACAGTCTCTATTCAGTCAGAATTGGGCTTTGGAAATCAAATTTGGGCCTCAGTGCCTGCAGAAGGATTTGGGGGGAGGATATAAAACAGACACCTGGAGTTACATCTTCCTTATTTTAGGATTTCTGATGAGGATAATCCCTAGTTAGGTCACACCAAATCATTTATGAGCTTTAGTTCTTGTTCAGTGGATTATTCTTTAATTCAATTAAAATAACAACAAACCCCGACCAACGGATTTTATCCATATGTACATCTTTAAGTAATCTCATTTAAATCAGAATGTGATGGCTTGTAGGATTTGGTTCACAAGAATAGTGCAAGCAGCCTATTTAAAATTATGTGATCTGTATTGCAATCCTTACAAAGCTTCAGGTCTAGCTTCAGGTTTATTATTTAAACTAAACACAGAAATTTATAGGCTTTTTAACCTTTCTTTAGAGCTTTGGATCAGTTTGCGAGAAGCAGAAGTCACCATAATTATTTATAAACATTTTCATATTATTGTAGATTCACCCTCACACCATTGTCGCTGGGTGAGAGCTAGCATCCCTTACAACGCATGGTGTAGTCATGGCCATGCTTCACTAATGCCATCTGGCCTGAGACACTCCTTGTAGTCTGGATTTAGAACAGTGAATGCTCTCCTGAAGGTGGGCCCATAAATCTCACCCACAGGAGCACCCACAGGAGAGCTGCAAACTCATTGCCCAGCATCTCAGGTTAAGGTCAGGGCCACTGTGCTCTTCCATCCCACTCCCTCTTCCCTCAAAAAGCCCAGACTAATGACAACTGGAACAGCTTTACTACTGCATAACCCCATATGCCAAAAGTTGCTTGAGAGAGGGCAGACTCGCACCATAGCCCCCCTGCCATGGATGGGGCAGAATGAGGCTCCGTCCATGGGGATAACTCACCAAAATCACCTCTGAGGAGCCCCACAGGACTGGGTCCCACAGGCAAGGTCAGTGAGATCCTCTGTGTTTTGTGACTGAAGCCAGAGATCAGAGCATATGTAACTCAATAGCACTGGGATCTGGGTGGATATACACGTGCCCAAAGTTGAGGTCATGCCAGCTTACATGGCAAGGCTGTTTATGGCCCAGGTTTTTTATGCGGGCATGTAAAATAGCAGTAGTGCACCCAAGTCCTTTTTCTGGGCCCATCACTAAAAGCTAACACAAACAGGATGTAATAAGTCACCAGAAAATTTTCCAGCTGACCTAGACTGTCATACGGCAACCACATGACTGACGGTCATAAGAAAACCAAATTTGTTTCAGTTTTCTGTGCAATGGTCAATTTTACACATTCTATAGTGTAATGTTTAATGTATATTACATAGTCTTATACACACATAGTATTATACATTATAATTATACAGCATGAGACTTAGGCTTATGGAAGATCCTACCTAAACTCAGATTACATGCCTGTGAACTTTTAGAAAAAATAAGTAAATAAAACAACCCCAAAGGTAGTATATCGTCTGTGGAAATTACTTTTGTCCACTTGACATTCTCAAGAAGCCATTCAAGACAGGCATCTAATTCTGATAAATTCCTATAAATAAATTTTCACTGAATTCTAGAATGTAGCTGTTGTTTCACCTCTGCAGAAATTCTGCATTTCCCTAATTAACTTGTAAAACAAAAATTTTGTGCCAGTTTTCTACCTTCAGCAGGTTTCTGTTCAATTATTTTCAAGATCTGTAAAAAGTCACCATAGAAAGACTTTTAAAAAATCAAATAGCAGCAATACAGTCCCATCTAGGGGAAGAGAACTGCTTTTCTATAACTCTTTTTTTTTCCTCCCACACTGGACAATACTGGCGGGTTGAGATTTAAACAGAGATGGGCTCCTTTTACAAGATTGCTCATATAAAGCGAAGATAACACCAGCTGGGTTCATTTGAAAGAGGACATCTTGGGAAGAGCCGACAGCGCAGCTATTGGAATAAGACCGGAATGAAAATCTGAAATACTTAGCCTCTTCCTGTCTCGTAGGTATTATACTTAATTTCTTGTAGAATGCATAGGATTATAATTAGAAGGAATTGTCACTGAAATGTACTGTAGGAGCCTTTTATAAATATATATGTTTGAATAGAGGCTGAGTGAAAATGTTGAAATGGATTCTTTTTGTTGGAAATACTTAATCAGGAAGATTCTTTTTCTTTACCTAAATGATATTTGTTAGTTCTGACAGTCTGCTCAGTGATGTGTATATGAGGGCAGACACTGAAGAGTGTCTACAAAGGGAAAATATGAGAACTTCAGTCCCAATCCCACAGGCTGTTCATGCTTCTCCCTGTAGGAAACAGCTTGCAGGTTTGAGGCCTGAAGTGGAAATGTAAATTACTGCTATGTAGGTTTTCCTGAAAACTCATCATTTAGCAGTAAATGAGAAAATGCATAATTTACCAAACCTGAGCTACATGACGTTAAGATTATATACATCAGGATAGCCATCAACATAGAGAATAGTTTCAGCATTAAATTTATAAGCACAATATATATGTTATTGCATCATATTTCTTCTAGTGATTTCTATTCTCTTTTTTCAGCTCCCATTGTTTCAGTTTTATTTGGTTATACTAACACTTTAGGTTTAGACTCTTTACAAGAACAAAGAAAACGTAGAATAACTCAAAGCCACCACTAAACCGAAATAGTAAAATTGTCTCAGTAGTGACCTAGCAATAATAATCGTCTTGGAAATATTTATCCTGGAGATGCAATTAAGTTGCGCGACAAAATATCAGTAACGTTATTGTTTCTCTCTGCAAGAAGAACGTGTTTAACAGGAGCTATAGTTTTAGGTCTGCAGTCAATGCACGTTTTTTATTTCCAATTTTAAAGACAATTTCAGCCTTTATTCCCTGTGTCCTCAGATCATTGCAAGAAATGGTGACTCTTACTATTTATCTGCTGGTCATCTTGGCTCAAGCTCTTGCGGGGCCTTGCAATCCAAATAAAGCAGGTAAAATAACTTAAGTCTCCTATGATCTTCTCTTGTAATTAAGCTGCCAAAGGGTTTTTTTCTATTTAAAAGTGGAAAGGTTTTTCTTCAGAAAGTTAAACTGTGGATTCTGGAGAGCTAATCCTTACATTTCTTTTATTGATCTGCTTTCAGCTAGCACAGGAAAGCAAGCACCACTAAAGTCCTAGCCCCACAGAGGATTAGGCAATAACTTAATAATAATAATTGCTTAACTCTGTGCAATATTCATAGTGCAATAAAGTTAAGAACAAGCAGAATTCAGGCATAAAACGGCAAAGAAAACAACAACAATTAGAAATCATCCACAATAGCACAGGCTAGATGCAGCAGATCTTTGCTGCCCAAGCTGGGCTTCAGTCCCACTGACTGCAATCAGATGACTAGTGGTGAATGAACGTGCTGGGCTGAACTCCTGAACCACACTGCTATATCAAACAAGAAAAAACAAAAATCATTGAAGCTAAGGCCCTAATTGCACACTGACTCCTACCTAGAAACTCAAATGATTTGGTGCCAGACAGACTTGTCATGTAGAATTCACTACAGTTAAGAAACGTGCTTTAGAAATGCATTGGAATACACCTCAATATAGAGAGTTTGCTTGGTACGTGCGTGACTGGAGTCAGACTACTGCCAGTAATTTCATGGTATATCTTAAGTATTTGGCCCTCTAGCCATTTATTCCAGTACCTTCATTTGCACAAGCAGTTTCTCTGAACTGCAGGAATTTTCACAGCTGTAAAATTGCCAGAGTTACAAATCTGACCAAGCAGAATCAAATCTGACACAAGCAGAATCAGCCTGTGCGTGCTGAAGGTTTGTTGACCAGAAAGGAGCGAGTTGTTAAGGTCCCTATTTGACTTTCTCTGAGTATTCCCTAACCTTCTGCAGACATGGAAAGGCTGCAAAATTATGCTTTTATCATAAAAACTAGAGTGTGAAGGGCTCTAAAAGAAATAATTTAATAATTTCAGGTAGGGTGTCTTTTTTCTGGCTGTAGTAATTGGAGGTCTTTCTCAATTTTCAGGTCACTAATGGTTAGTCAATATTTGCCCTTTAAATTCCCATCAGACATTTAAATTTGCACTGCCTGATTCTCTTTGAAAAATGTCCAATTCTGCTATCACGAAGCAATCAGTCTGTAGGTTATGATGTTCAATATTCATGGCTGTATTAGCAATCACCATGTTTGGAAACCTATTGCACTGCTATTAACCATTGCTGTTAACAGGGCTAGGATTTCAGTGTGTTTACTATTGCTATTAAAAGGGCTAGGCTTTTCACTTCATTTATTATTGCCATTAACAGTGCTAGGCTTCTAGGTTCATGTTTAGATCTTAGCTTTTAACATGAGAATTCTAAAAATTCAGTTTGCGCTGGCACTGCAATGCCAGTGCAAGGAGAGAAAGGGCAGAATATGTCTCGTGGCCTAGATCTAACACCGCTACAAAAAGGTGCACATCTGCTGAAGCCTAGCAAAAAACTTCACTCATATTATTTTTACGGAGTCAGTGGTGTTACAGAAGCCAGCTCTGCAGCATAATCTGACAGATTTCAGTGCAGAAATTTTTCACTTCAGGTTTCTCAGCAGTGTCTCTGCTCCTCAATCAGCTATTCCAGAAAGATAAAAATTTTACATGAAGTTCTGCATTCCTTAGAAGGCAAAGGCCAAACTCTTCCAGAGACGACAGAATTTAACAACCCAAGGTCAGTTTTGTGTAGCAAAAGCTGCTCATGTTAGGGGACCTTCCAGCACATACCCTGCTCACAGAAGTTTAATCCCAAAGGAAAGCAGGTGTGCAGACCCTCCTCTTTGAAAGAAAAACACCACTGAATATCACTCTGGGTGTATTATTTTCCTTTCAGATGTAATTCTGGTATACTGCTATCCTAAAACCATCATTACCAAAATTCCAGAGTGTCCTTACGGATGGGAGGTTAATCAGCTGGCACTTGGAGGCATTTGCTACAATGGGATCCACGATTCGGGATATTACCAATTCACAATCCCGGACCTGTCACCTAAAAACAAATCCTACTGTGGGACGCAGTCAGAGGTAAGACTATCAAGGCCAACATTTCTGAGCTGGACTCAGAAATTGGCTGGAGTCACTTGAGAGAGTCCCATTTGCTTCAGCTTGGAGTGGGCTTTAAGTACTGATGGAAAGAGGAGGCTCCAGTATCAGGGAGGAGGAAATAATTAGTCATGCTTTGCATCTACAGGCAAAATAGTCGCAGGCTTAGTGATATTAGTCTGGGTGTTAGTTGCCCATTTGCACCTGTATTACACAGAACATACACACAGTAAGGCATACATATAGGCAGCACAGCATATGAAGAGCTACAAACCCATGTTTCCTTGGGGATGGTGTTTTGTCACCAGATAGAGTCTTCATGTTTCAAAGTACGAAGTTGTTCTTGATGTCTCAAAGACTCAGTACTGCCTACATTTCTCTGTCTCGCCATCCACAGTTTAAGAACCCCGTTTATCACTTCTACAACTCCATCGTCTCCAATGACTCCTCGGTAATTGTGAAGAGCCAGCCTGTGAATTACTCATTCACCTGCACATACAATGCCAACTACCTGGTGAACCAGGCTGCCTTTGACCAAAGGTATGTCCTCTTCTGGGAGTGCGCCTCACCCTGTTTTCAGCACCGCATCTCACTCATACAGAAACTTTGTTATGTCCCCAGGGTGGCCACCATCCATGTGAAGAATGGAAGCTCTGGCTCATTTGAAAGTCAGTTGTCCCTCAACTTCTACTCTGTAAGTGCTCTTTGCCACCCAGCTTTTTGCCTTCACCTTCCACAGGCTTCAGTCTAAGAGCTGGAAAAAAAAGGCTGCTGCTCCTGACTTTTATGCGTCATGGAGCACATTACTAGCCTGGAACAGATAATTACAGTGGGGTTTGCAGGGGTCCTTGTTTCTGCTGATTAACAGGGATATACTTAAACTGAACAGAGCAGACACATGCCAACTGTTCTTTTAATCCCTCCAAATCAGGGAGATTTTTCTGCTGAAAGGTACATTTCTAACATGCTGACAGATTTTATAAGAAAAAGCAAACCTTGTTTGTAGTCCCACTCAAAGAGCAGCATGCATCTGCAGGCACCGCTGCTATGACATAGTCTCTATAGACACAGCCAAGCTCCATGCATTTCTGTTGCAGTTTGCTTCCTGGTCCTCTCACCTGACAGGTATTTCAGGTTCCCCAGAGATCTTTAGGTCATGCTGGAATTTTGTTTCCAACAAAATATCATCCCTGTATATCAGGCCAATCTTTTGAAACATCCCTCTCCTCCCCACAGCTCTGCTGTGCTGCTGGAGCAGCCAGCTCCAGATCCTGGGGTCTTTTTCCACCAAAGCACAGCCAAAAGCACAAAAGCTGCCTCTCTATTTTAGCAGAACTAGAAAAAGCACAACTAATAACACACTGTGTTGAATTTATAGGCCAGGCAGATGGAGTATCTAGCACAAGGTGGACTGATGGAAATCTCTCCCCCCACACCCAGCATTTTGGGCACCAATTGATCGCTGAACATTTTGGCAGCCTTGGGATGCCCCATGAAAACCCACGGGGTCTTTTTTTCTGATAGACGGCACACTGGTAGTATACACTGGCAAGGTCCCAGGAGGTACCACGCTGCTCCTGTCAACTCCTGACAAAATGGCTGCAGAAACAAATGATGGACAGTGAGCAATGGATCTCTGGTACTTTTTTTTTTTTTTTTCCCCAAATGACTGTTTTTTTCTAATGGCCATGGGGCTCCCAGGAGTCAAGGAGGGAGTGGCTGAACTAATACATTTTCCCACTGAGCACAAGTACAGAACAAGCTCAGAAAGCTAATAGACCACTTCTTTGTTATTTTGTTCACATTTCCACTGGGGAGAAAAGATTAATTTCAATGAAATGTTCTTTTTTTCCTGGCAAAATGGAAATAAAAGATTTATTTGGCCTTGTTATTCATCTCTGCTGCTGCCTGACACAGCCCTCTGCCTCCAGTGGGCCATACTTTCAGGTGCTTCATGGGCCCCTTTCCTCCTCCAGAAGCAGCGCCCAAGCTGCAGCCTAACCCAGCAGAAACCCTTCAGTCTCACCTGCCCTCAGCCTGGGACACACCATTAACAGCACAGGACTGCAATGCAGCATGAGGGGCTGGAGCCTGAATGGAAATCAGGCCTTCAACACTGAAACCTGTTGTGAAGAAAAGCAAGACAGTACCCTAAAACAGTGTAGAGCAATGGAGTTTGGAAAACGAAGCAGCATACCAGGGTCAACTCTTTTTAGCACAAGGACTGACACCAGCTTTGTGACAGTACTTCTGCAAGGTCTCTCCTTCAGGAGAAATCTTTGGTTAAGTGAGAATTTCTCAGGGCACTTAACAGCCATGGATCACTAATCTAAACACAGCCTTGAGCCTTAACTTCGGTGTATCCAATCTATCAGATGTTGCAGTGGGAATACTGTAGTGCCTCACAGCCACCTCGCCACGTAGGTGAGGAAAGGTACATAAGACAACCAGTACCAGGGAACTGAGCAAGCTCATCAAGGAAAGATAGTCCAACAGCTCCAGAACTACATATACCCAAATCCTGCTGTGTAGATTTAACTAAGTAAACCAATGCTATGACTAAACATGTACTCTTTATATAGTTCTGGTGCTATCTTTGTTATGATCTTATGCAATAAAAAGCAGCAAGATTTAAGGTAGGTACTTCCATGTATTTGTAACCAAACTTTTTCACCTGAGCACCACACACTGCACTACTTTGAGCAGGCTGGATTTTAGTGGATGAATGACTATAGCTGGCAGAGCTCTTTCTGCACACTCATGCCCCTTCAGCTCTCACCGTGCTGGCCACCACAAGTATAAATCACAGAGTGCTGAACCTTTGTGTACGGGCATGTGATTTCTGCTTATCTTCATTCCTTTTCCCCCACACGTGGCCATCTCCCAACTCCATTCCCATTCCATACAGTCATCTCCAGTCTCTCACTCCCACCAGCTTCCCCCACCACCTCTGGTGTACCAGAAGCAGCAGCAAGCTTGCTTCCACCCACGCTGTGATATAACACATACCACAACCCAAAGAGCATAAAATTCTGTCACTTACTATCATTATAAGCCAAACATTAACAAAAAGATTTTTGAACATCACCTTGGGCTTCCAATAGTCCTACTAACAGGTGTAGAGTTTGGAGTTTGCAGGTAATAAGAACCCAGACTTTTGGAGTCCATCTCTCCAGAGCTGTCTGAAGTCACCACATGCCTTTGCTTTGCATGATACTAGTAACGTATGATGTCTTTCTCTTTGTCTTTCAAAGAATGCCAAGTTTTCAAGTATAAAAGAAGCCCCTTTCGTCGTTGAAACATCAGAAATTGGTTCTGACATATTTGCTGGAGTGGAAGCTAAGGGCTTAAGTGACAGGTAGGCAAGGGAAGGAGTAATAATTAATACATTGGCAATCAGGACATTCCTTGCTAATCTGAAGTTTGTGTCTCCCCAGGTTCAAAGTTGTTCTCAACAACTGCTGGGCAACTCCCTCCTCAGAGTATTTCTACCAGATCCACTGGCCTCTGATCACCAAGGGGTAGGTGCTGGTGGGACCCGGGGAAGCACCTCTTCCCAGCCCAGCCCCAAGGATGACAGAAAGCCGGGGGCTGGGGGATGAGGGGGCAAAAGAGAAGCTGGCCCACAGCAGGGCAAATGCATCCATCAGACTGCCACCTCAGGAGACGTTTCACTAAAGCCATGCAGGCTCTGACACTGCTTCTCCATGCACAACACAGGTGTGCCACGGACAACTCCATCCTTGTGCATGAGAATGGGAAAACAAGCCGGGCGACTTTCCAGTTCAACGCTTTCCGCTTCCGTAACATCCCCAAGCTGTCCAAGGTCTGGCTGCACTGCGAGACGCACGTCTGTGACAGCGAGAAGTTCTCCTGCCCGGTGGTAAGGCCTCCCTCTCAGAGAAACACGTGGTGCTAAATTTAGACAGAGGATGTCGAGACCTTGCTGAGGGCACGTCGGGTGCAGAGCCAGTGCCAGAGCTTTCAGCAGAGGGAGACAGCGCCATGCATGAACCTGAGTGGCCAGCCGTGCACCCCGACTCCTGTCATGCCACAGGCGCTGTATGCAACATTGGGCAACTTGTTTAAATGTATTGAGAAATAACATAGCACTTTAAAAACTCAGTTCTTGTCAATATCCCAGACGACAGTCCTGTCTGACAAACAGCTACAGTTAAACACAAGCCTGGAAAAAAGGAGAAAGTAGAGCTTTTTGCATTTTACCAAATATCTCGGTGCCGAGGGCACCCTGGGGGCAGTGGGAGAACCTGGCTCAAAGCTCACTGCTAGTCAAGCGAAACCTCCCAGCCCCCCTTCCCAGGGAAAGTCCTCTCTGCCATCCTGCAGTAAGTTACTGCTCTTGTAGCCATCCTATTCTGCATGAAATACATAAACTGTCACTGGAGCAGGAACTGAGGTCGAAGAGTAGGTTCCTGTGACCTTAGGTGGGAAGGAGGTGGGAGTGCTACACAAGCATGTTATTTAGCATGGGGAGGTGCACGCTGCTTGCACCAACTGATGCAAGGGTGAGGGTTACTAAAGTGTCTTTCTTTAAAGACCTCTCTCTGTCCTTCACTAAGTCAGAGCTTTGCTACTCTTTCTCTCATGCAATGAATGTGTCATTGCTATAAAATGAAGTTGAATTTCGTTTAACCTGCATTGAAAGCCCAAAATACTCCTTGGTCGACATACTGTCATTTCAGCAACAACTATTTCTTGCTGGAGAAGAGAAAGCATCACTCCTGGTGAAACCAACTTTTCTTTCTAAACCCTTTCTCAGTCCAGGAGCCAAATTAACATAGCAGTTTATTACCCAGCCTCAGTGCTAAGCAGGGGGCACTGATTTGTGCAAAACTTGCAGGTTTGACAAAAATGCATTGTTAGAAATTCTAAGGTTCAAAAGCAAAAGAAGAAACTCTGGGCTTAGATTTTGTTGTCTGTTTTTAAAGATTTCTTCAACTTTTTATCCAGCCACAGACCAGGGTTAAAAGAAAACACAAACCCAGTACTCCATTATCTGCCTTTCTGACAGTACCACCAAACCTCTACATCATCTTTCAGGCACAGGGTGGAATTCCCTCCTCACCCTCCAGTGTAGGATAATTGCTTGATCAGGCTAGCATCCCTCCAGTCCACTTCCAACCCAAAAATGCAGCTGCTGGTCTGCTGCAATTAAGGTTGAACTAAGCTGGGGGTCTATGCTTACAAGCAACTCATAACCAGAATTACCACATGCTCAACTTATAAAAAAAAAAAAAATGCCCACAGCTGGGGATCTGCAAAGGTCAGGGGACGGACAAGGACCTTTAATCTGTAGAGCACTGCCTCCAATACAGGCCTTGTCAGCTGTGACAGGCATCATTAGTGCTGGACATGAGATGATCCGTTTGGAAGGGATTTGTGCTTCCTGTTTCTACCCAATAGGCAACAATTATAATTAGCAATAAACAACAACAGAAGCCTTCACAGAGGTCATGGGTTAAATTGATGGAGCTCAGCTCTCCCCTTCCTTTTTGACAGGAGTTTTCTTTAAGACAGGGTGGAAAGGGCAGCCCAGGAGGACCTGTGATTAGCAAGTGGACACTCATCTGGGCTCCTGCCATCTCACGACTTAAAAGAGCACTTACACTGACAGTCATTGTAAGGGCTGTGGTACACCAAAATCCTCAGAAAACGCACTGTAAAGACTCTCCTTAAATCTCTCCTGCACCAAAACCCCCCAATAATTTCAGGAAAAAAGATCCCTAGACAATACGCAGCAATATTGACACAGATTTCATTTCCTTGGTTGGAAACATGAGAATTGGGTCTGGATTTTTTTATTACTTTTAATTTTTTTGGTATACATGGCTTTCTCTCTGATCTATTGAGACATGTGACAAACGAAAACAGCGCATGGAACAAACCGGAGGTGTTTTAGTGGCGGAGATTGCTGTACGCAGTAAGTGGCTGGGTTTCTGGGGTGTTTCTCCCTTTGGGAAGCAATGAAATTAGGAGCCACCCATGGCTCGTAGCGTAGGAGCTAGCAGAGGGAGCCAAAGCCCTCTGCCAGAGCCCTTTTCCCCATGGCAGCAGGAGTCTTGAACAGAAGTTGGTCCCCTCCAGGCTTGGGGCTCTGGCAGAAGAGCTCAGTGAAACTCTCCTCATTTACAAAGCGAGTAAAGGCACCCATTTGGCATTAATGATAAATGGCCAAACCACTTGCAGACCGAGTTAGCAGTGTAAACTCTGCTCACCTGCATTGGACCTCAGCAACAGCCCAGACAAGCTCTGAAAGATTGCACATGAGCGGGAGAGAGGTCAGGCTTAGGAGCAGCAGGAAAGCTTTTCTTTACACTGTGGGTTGGTACTTCAGCATACCATAACTCTGGTAGGTTAACCCTTTGTGCCTATCCCTCCTGATACACAAATTGATCTGCCGCCAGGTTTCCCCATTATAAAACAACACCTGTTTCCTTTAACTGCTGCCTCCTGGAGGCACCAGGAATTTCTCCCTGAGCTGGTTTAATTCCTCAGATCCAGCACATCTTTTGAAACAGGTCCCTGGAACAAGATATGCCTAAATCATGTTCTCGCTAGAGCCCTTTATACTACTTTATCAACTACATCCACACCAACCTGAATGCCAATTTAAAATTACAAATAGATGTAGAGCAGCATTATTACAATTCAGTATGTTGCACCAGTAAAACCCCATCAATTTTAGAAGATAAAAGAACTGAGGATCCTTTTATAACTTCAGACAGTAAAGCCAAGAGGAAGAAATATCCAGAATTTCAAAATGTGGCAAATGTTATCTGTTCTGCTTTTACAAAGCATGTTAGTGCACTTTGCTCTATTTTAAACATGCCATCCCAATGTTATCTTTTTCTCTTATTTTATGCAGGCAAAGGTTTATCCAGATTTTACCCACTCTCAGGTAAATAGCAAAGTATGACAATGAAAATATCAATCCCAAATACGGATTTTGAGTGACTCTGTCAACATAAAACCCATAGCACAAAGAAAGAGCTAAAAAATCTACTAAATTTGACAGAAAGGGAAATATTTCAAAATAAAATTCTATTTCTCAACGTTATACACTTTGTTTTCCTCCTTTTGGCACATCCCTCACTCTGGACAATAAAATCATACCAATAACTTCCAATACTGAACATCATTTTCTCTTATTTTCACACCCTCTTCCCAAAAAGGAACAAGCATGTTTCACCGGGTTAACAGAGATGTCTGAAAGCATTTCTATTTGGAGAGGGTTTGAAAAAGGCTTTTCAAAGTCTATTTGTTAAAACTTGATATGGTGACAGAGCCACGTTAGGGGCATGCAGTTGCATTGATGGGGGTGGGAAGAGAACGTGAAAGGCAGCTGACAGGGAAGTACTCACATTTAGTCTGTGTTTCTCTTGCAGATATCATCTTCCACCTACTCTTTGCGACTGGATTTTGTGCTGTTTTATTATAAAACACAGCCCAGCTGTGTTTCTTAACTTTTCCCAGTTCCGTTTGGACCTGGACTTCTTCACTAAAGATGTTCATTTTACAGAGGAAAAATGAAGGTCACAAAAAAATCCTTATGCACCATTTTACCAGATAAATAAAACATTTCATGAGCTTTGTGCCTCGAATACTGGAGAATCTCAAAGCAGATTTGCCTCTCCCCAGTCTCTGCAGGCATTTTAAATGAGTGAAAACCCAAGGGTTACGTATTCCACCGATGCCTCCTTTGAAAGAGTTGTGACGCCAACAGTACGTATTTCTATAAGGAACATAGGGATATGCAAACTCAGCATTTTTCAATGCCAAATTTACCTTCAGGGTCCCCCCTCCTTGTCAGTCTCAGCGTGGTACCAAACCCCCCCCCAGGCCTGGTCTTGCAAGGTCCTAGCTTGATCTGTGAAGCCTTTGAACAAGATGAAAACTAACCTAACACGTCAAGGATGGGAGAAGAGGATGTTTTTTATGTAGTAATAGTTAGAAGGTCCTCAGAATTAGTTGCCTGACATTTCTTTCCTGCTTCTGAGCCTTGTCAGTATTATCGGTTGGGTTAAGTAGAATACGACACATGCTGCAGTAGGTACAATACTGTTAGGAGTAGGAGGTCTTGCTGACTGGACAGGCTTAGTGCTGGATAGCTGCATGGTGTGGATACAAATTAAGCACATCTGAGATTGGAAAACAAGCTAATGAGCTTTACACTTCCTTGAAGATATAGCTGGCATCAGACACAATGGGGTCCAGGTGTTAGCTCTGTACCTGAGTAACAACAGCTCTTAAACAGCAAAAAGAAATTACTAGAAAGGGAAACCATGATTTCTGAAGAGCAGGAAATACCAGGATGTGAAACAATTTCCCAGCAAGAGTGATGGTAGGTTCCTTACTTCCAGTAAGTACTAAAACAATATTGAACAGAACTATTGAAAGTATAAGAAACATTCCTAGGCCTTTTCCATGAAACTTCCAGGATCCTAAATGTGAAAGAGAGAAGAATGACTACAGCTGTTACGCTTCCTATTAATGAAAACCGTAGGTGTACCTGTGTCTGTACATACTGCAGCATAAGCACATTATAGAATTTTTGCTATTGTTTGTAGAGAGAAAACCTCCTGAATAATTCTATTAAATTAAGGATTTTAAGCTCCCTGTTCTTTTTGAAACCTCAGTGTTATGAAGATAATGCATAGCTAGAACATGCATACATTATGGCCACAGTTTTCAAATACACACAGATCCCCTTACCATGGACTCTATTTGCTCCTCTAGGTGTAATCTCAGTCCATACATATTTATAAGTAACTGAGAAAAATAAAGCTGTTTAGAAGCCAAAATTATAGCCGGCAGCATCCAGCCTGAGAGCCCGCAGAAAACGGGACCGCTGTGATGGCATGCGTTTAGCCATTGCGTACAACAGAGGGCACTCTCTCGACAGAATTGTCTGATTTAGACAGACCAGAGTCAGAAGATGTGCCACTTCCAGGTATTTCTCAGTGGTACAAGTTTCTAAAGCAGAGCAGAGCTATTAAATGTTTTGTGCACCACAGGGCATTTTGATCAGAGATAATGACTCTGCAGGTTTTTCTCCCCCGTTTGCTGCTTTGCCTCCCTTTCCCCTTCCCTCCTCCCACTAACACCCCAAGTTTCAACACCTGCCAAGCAGCTTTACTTCTTCAAATTCTTGTCCTTGACAAATGAGATGATTAACACACCGTCGTCTTCTCCAAAGCCTGTTTCTTTTGCCTTGCCCTTGCAACAGTCACTGCTCTCCTATCACGGCTGTTTTGTGCAAAAAGCCTTGAACTGAGTCTCCTTGGTAGGTTGATTAATTTTCTTCCTAATTATGCAATAAGTGTTGCTTTGGAACAAACCTTGCAGGATTGCAGCAGCTGTGAAGTATGCTTACAAATTCCCAGGCCGCCTCCCTGCCCGCGGTGGGATGGAGCCTCTGGGCACACATCTCTCCCATGTGTTACTCTGCTGAGTGGGGCTCATCCAGCCAGCGAGCTGTGGTTGTGGGATGGGCAAAGCCCTGTTACCAATCCAAGTCTGGATCACTATCTCCCTACAGTCCAGAAATGGCTTATTGCTAAAAACAAACAAAACACAACTGAAAAACAGCTCCCAGAGGTGACTGTGAAAAGGTCTATCTGCCAGAGGAGGCAGCACAGTTGAACAGGTTACAGCTTCAGAAGTACTGTTCCGTAAGAAAGCACAAGTTGTCCATCCTAAACAGCTTGCATAAAAAACATGGACTATAATTCACCTTCACTTTTCCTAACCTGCATATGGCTCATCACTACTTATTCTACTAAATACTATTTAAGTTGCCACTATCAGAAAATGCAGTGATTGCAAAAGATTTTAGCACAAGCTGAAGCTTGATAGGCTTCATCCTTTCAGATGCACTACAATGATGGATCTTTTTCAGCTGGAGGGGCATGACGATGCCTGCCTTGATCTTTGCATCTGAAAGTCCAACTCAAGGCTGGTCATGGAAACATAGGGAAAGGAAGATTAGTTACAGGGGATGCAGGTAATCTGTTTAGAACGCAACATTTGTTTTCCCAAAAATTACAGTTTGGTTTTGTCCCAATTCTTCCTCCCTTTTGGAGGAACTCTAGTGAGGCATGAGTTTTTACATGCTTTCCTTCTCACAGTTTGGCATTGCAATGCTGAAGCACAAGGCCACTGAGGTCATGGCAAGAAGTAAGAGAGAAATGAACACACACAGGTGTCAAAATGATAACAACACAGGTTGCAGCATAATATCACTAGTACAGTGACACACATTTACACAATATTTTGTTCATTAAATATAGGTCACTTACTTGCAAATGGTAAACACCATTAACCTGGGTGGCCTTTGTTTGACAGTCACTGCAGATGCAAATAACGATTAAGAAGGTCCAACAGAAATTGCAAATGAAAGAGTGAGTCAGATCTAACGCAAATTCCTCAGAAGTACAAACCAGCAAGCATGCCACCGATGCAAGCTGGTACTTTCCATCCTTGACGCTCTATATTTAGTGTCCCCAAACACGCAGTGCTGTGGCACTGTCATTCCTTCCACTCCTGCCACCCCACGTCCAATAGTGAAAAAGAAGGAGCAGACTCTGAGACTGTCAAGTCAGAATTAATTATAGTCAAACATTATGCCTTATATCCTGTGCTGGGATCCCACAATTTCAAATCCAAAACTTGAGAATGAATCCTCAGTATCTGCTATTAAGAGGACATGCAGCTGATTCTGCTGCAGAGATGCCAGACTAGGTCTGACCTGATATGCCCACCTAGTGCATCCCCTGCTAGCTCAGCCCTGAAAGGAGGGAAGCCACATCAGGGCTGCAAGCCCTTCTGTAGGGGGATCTCAACTCAGTAGCACACTGAGGTAAACATTGCATACGCTGCCAAAACCGGCAATATATTACACAACATACACAGGCAACGTCTCACATCCAGACAGCATGTATAGAAACTCCCCATCTTAATCCTAATTTAAACACTAACTTCATCTCTTTATTCTGTAAATCCATAAGATTTTGTTTAAATGTCCCAGTCAGGGACAAGGAAAAACCCTACTTATCTCAGAATAGTATCATAAGAGCCAGGACTTGATACATACAAAACACATCATAGAAGTACATAGCCCGTATTAGGAGTGAACCTCCTCACTCTGTTCTGAAGATCAAATCTTTTCAAGTTATCTCCATCCAAAGGGCAGCTGTCACTCACAGGTGCAGAGGAAAAAATAGCTATTGATTGATTGGACCTCACAGCCCTTTCATGTAGCATATCATTGTGGCCCTGCAAAGGTCAAGTCCAGTGGCTTCAGAGAAATAAATAATAATTCTTGCAGCCAGGCACTCAAGGGGAGAGCGGTGTCCTGAGCTCTGTCAGAAGCTGTGTTGCACCCTGAAGCATAGAGATCATCCTGTTTTCCAATATATTTTCTTTACTTTGTTGTTACAAGGAAAACCTAGTACCCACCTAATGTCTCAGCCTGCTCTTTAAAAGCAATTATGTTAGACATGTTCCAGTTCTAAATTCTAAGAGAAATGTTGTTAAATTCCCCAATATGAAGCGCACTTGCAATGCAAACAGCTGCTCTGTGGTGCAACCAGTCTCCAGCCTTCCCAGATTGCTTCCCACATTGAGCAGCCTGTGCCTCCTCTCTGCATGTGGTTTCATCCACCTTAACACCCTCCTCCCACGGACTGGCTCTCTTTGGGCATTTACACACTGTGACACAAAGCATCACTGGATGGGATCCCACCCTGTTGCGGGACAGTCTGCTTTTCTGCTTACACCCACCTGCTCTAATTGGAAAATAACACCAGCGTTTTTCTTCTGGGAGCAAACACAGCAACATACATCAACACCCCTAAGACACAGACATTCAGGATGTGTATCATATTGACCTTATTTTAAAAAGACAATTAAGCCACAATAGGTAGCACAGACTTGTCAGCAACATGGCCCTGAAATATGTTTTGAGAAGATCTTGCAGGTTTCAATTGCATTCTGCTTTTCCATAAGCACGTTCAGCAGAATCCAAATGATTCAGTACTGCACGACGGGAAGTGGGGCATGTAGATCCTATTCCTTGGTGAGCACTAAATCTGAGGTCTAACGCTAAATCAGAGGTCTAATGCTAAAGCAGAGGTCTAACGCTAAAGCAGAGGTCTAACGCTAAAGCAGAGGTCTTACTACTGTGAAATGTTTGCACAGCACTATAAATTTACACGGTGATTAATAAGCCCTGATAAAAGCATTCTGAGCACTTCTCATTGTCTTCATGCCCAACACTTCTGTGCTAGCACCTTTTAGTGAATACCTCAAAGTAGTCTAAAAACAGTAACTGCTTTATCTGGAAGATTTAGTCTTCCCTTTACAAACTGAGAAAAATTGAAGCAGAAGGAATGACATGAGCAGGTCACGGCAGGGGTCATGTCAGATTGGTACTCATTCCAGTAGAGGGGAATGTTACCAGAACAACAGAAACAGTCATCAAGGAAAAATATGTAGCCTGATCTGGTACTTCTGAGGATGAATTGTAAATTGAGAAAACTTGCAAATTTTGCATTTATTTTATCTGTATTGGAAAGAGAAATTCCAGATCTACAGAAAATCAATACAACAAATTTAAGGGTTCTGATACACAATTTATTATGTACCTGGTGACCCACAGTAAAAAAATCACACGCACCCATAGCAAACATAAGATAAAACTCCAAGGTTAGTTGCCTGGAAGGAAGTTTATACCAACAGGTTTTACCTTACACTAGTGATAGGTGTGCCACCATGCCTCGGTGGGTGGCAATCCTTACCCTCTAATGTACCCAGAGCTCCACCCCCAGCTCACAACCAGCCAGGCTTGGTCTCTTTACCCGTCTGAAGGCCAATACCGCAGTTTCAGCTTCTCTCTGGGCATATGGCCTAGCTCGAAAGCCATCACAGCACTCAGAAATTTCACAGACATAATAGCTATTTCTTCAGCGTGGTTGATCCCACTGCGGATGGGTAGGCTGCTAGCCACCATATAAGCATCACTGGTGGTTTCTACCTTTAGCAACAAAAAGAGCACAGCTATTCTTATTGCATATCCTAGATATGGGTTGCAGGGTGCAAATAAATCTGAACCTTCCATCCTGCAGTGACTATTTTCCAAAATGTAAAGAAAAGTGGGGGGAAAAAAGCCCAAAAATATTTTGAAGTTACTCTATCAATGGTGCTTCACTGGACTAACCTGAAATTTTATTCAGTTTTTTTTCCTAGGAGAGATCTTCAACCACTTCACAACTTTCTTGGGCAGATGGGGAAACAAGTTTCCTCCTCACACCCATTAATAGATTATGAAAATGCATTTGCTACTAACGGGCCTACTGAGTTACTCTAGCAGAGGTCCCTCTGCAAGACCAACAGAAGACTCACGACAAAAGCTTTGCTATTCCATGACTATTTGCTCAATGGCCAGAAAGTGCCAAACACCAAGTGTTTTAAGGATGTTACAGAGGAGGCTTTACAAGTCACTCAGGAGACTGACCACTGATGCTGAGAGAGCACAAGTTGCCGCTCCACCAAGCAATCAGCCGCTCTCTCCAGTGAAGCTGGAAAGGAGGAGGGAAAGGGATAATTTCCTTTGTAACCACTGTTTCTTGTTTTCCATTGCCTTCATTTGCCCTGATTTGCTTTGGAAATAGGCAGAAGTTACTGAAAGCATTTTCAACAACTTCAGTAGGAATCCAGGAAAGCGATGCATGGAGATCACTGCCCATCATGCTGACGAATACTGCCTTCCTGTTTCTTCCCCTGCTTCTGATATTCGTTTGCATCCTCCACTGGATTTTGTTTCTTAATTTCAAGCATGTTAGAGCAACACTTTGGTTAGCAACACATTTGTACAGAGTGTCAGTCAAAAAAACCAGGCAACACTGATGACAAGAGCTCATCTATCTTCCTTTTCTCTGCCACCAACTGCACCAGTCCTTCCAAACAATCAACATATTTTTCCAGTTTGTTCACCATGTTGTCCAAGATCCTAGTGTGCCTATTGGGGCATATACAACAAGGTCACATTTGTTTACCATCTGGTGCCAAGCAACACAGCATATTGTATACAGTTTCAGATTCCAGTAGTTTCCTCCTGGTGGCTGGATTTCATGGCAAGGGAGGGAACGACTTTTCTGTTCCATACTCCAGGCGTTCTCACGAGGTGCCATAGTTTGATCATGCTTGGGTCCTCCTACCACATGTCTCTGCAGAATCTACATACACTGCTACTTACGTAGTCATTTCTCACACTAGCTTAAAGGGGTAGCTTGCTGAGGGAATTTTGAAAGAAAATAATTTTCCCATCTGGCAAAATTTCACACTGGCCTCACTGGAGCAGAATAAAGGTTCCTCTAATTCAAAAGCCTCCCTCTGACAGTAACCACCAGCAGCTGCTTACAGAAAGTGCAAAAGCAACAGAAGATGTACACAGTCAGTCTCAGGGTCCTCTATAACAACTATTGTAACCTACAGCTACCTTGCAAGACACAAAGCTGTAGACTTGCATCCTGGCCAAATTCTATCATAGATTATTATATAATAAAATACTAAGATACTGAAAGGAAGAAAAAGGAATTGCCTGAAAGAAGGGGTTACAGGGAGGGGAGATCGGGGGTATCTGCTTTCTAGTAAGCACAACTGTAAAGGATGAGGCACTTTTATTTATTTTATCTTTTTTAGCTTATTTTGAGGCTTTTTATATGTAGCAAGATTAATGCAACCTATTTTGCTTCAATAAGAGACTAGAGAAAACATTTGAAATGAGTGGGGAAAGTACTGACCACAGATACAGAAAACTAAACAGGAGGCACTCCGTCACCCGTGACGCCTGAAGCAACCACAGTCTGTGTTAAAAAAAAAAGGGGACTAGCTTACTATTTGCCTAATTAACATGACATCTGGCTTCAACTGGATATTAATGGTCTTAATTTCCTGCCCTAAACCACCGAACATTGTCGTTGCAGGCTGTTCAGCAGCTACTATTTCCCTTCTCTGCAACAGCCGCATTTGAGTGGTGAACAAAACTCCTGCACATTTCACATGGTCTACAAAACATTTCTGATACCTGTTGTAAGGTGAAAGGTACAACGTATTTGTGGCAATCAGCCTTTCACAAGTGAGCAAAACTCACCCTTCATGGCTTACTTCTCTTGACCACTTTTTCACAGAGAAGAAAATTAGTCTCTGCTCTGTATTTTCATCCCAACAAGCTCTTAATGTGGTGATCTCCACACACACAGGGATGAGTCCTTGATTCTGTTGATAATCTCTTAACACAGCAAGCGTGATTCATCATGATCCCAGGTCCCCATATGGCTATTCTCATTTTATTATTACCTGTATTTGTTACTGAAAATGTGTATAACAAGAAAAGGGATGTGTCCTTCCTATAAAGGGTTCCAGCTCCCCCCTTGGGAAAGCTTCCAGGCGGAGGATTGCATGCCATCAGGGAACCAGTAGGAATTAGTGCCAGAACTTGCACAAATAAGAATATCGAATAAGGAGAAATCATCTTTCAAATATGCAATGGACAAGAAGATATCATGTGAGTGCTTTAGATACGCTGGAGAGTGGCCATGGTTGCTGAAACAGATATAAAATCACCAAGTAATTTTGCTGAGCTGCTTGAAATTTTGGGCATGGTGGAAGTGTAGGGGACTTGGAGAAGTTCATATGGTTAGTTTTTTTGGTAATAGAGTTTACAATCAGTGATAGGATCTCTATCTAGCATTAGAAATCCAATAAAGGAATAAATAAGTAAGCTTAGGTAAATTCTATAATCTTGTAGAATATTTATCAAAAGGTCAAAATCTGTACAAGCCTTCAAAGATGAAAGGTGACATCTTTAGTAAGCAGACAGATACATTACTCTGTCTATACTCATCTCAGGGGTTCTATGTTTCAATGCAAATGCAGTAAATATAGCTCCTTCAGGATGTAAATACGTCCTTCCAAAAAGGATTGTATGAAAAGATAGTATAAAACAAGCAATATAATATAATCTGGCAACAGGGGCTTCAGAAATCCTTGCTAGCTCTCTTCTCCATCCAGCAAACTTTCCCTCCTGGAGGGGATCCTGTTTCCCACCAGCCCACACAGTACCATGGTTCTGCTATAGCTCCATAGCATTGCCCCATCTACCTTCAGACATCTCCCAGTGACTCAGGCCACAGGCTGATGTCGGTGCTGATGCCTAAATCCAGCCAAGTGGTACCTAAGAACAGACTCAGACCCAGCTCACAGACCCAGACCTGATTTGGCTGTACAAACAGAATAAAAAGAACAAGTAGGAAACTCAAATGCTAGGAAGGATATAGCTGTGCCAACAGACTGCTGTAGAAGTTTGTCTTAGGAATAACTTTAGTCATTTAGTCTAAGATAGATCAGAAAAAGACAGGAGAAAGAAAAACGGAACAGTCATGAGGAGAGGCTCTAGAAAAAGTGAACCCCAACAACCAGAACTGACCACAAAACAAGAGCAAACTGGTTCAGGTAACCACAGGGCAAAAAACAGATTAGACATTATGTCTGTTAAATGACAGGATTACAATTCTCTTGCTATAGTTCTGCCATTGCAGTTCTCTATTTATGGTCAGATATTAAAAGCAACACTATGCCCCAGGGCACTGTAACTCAGACACTGAGCACATATCCATGCCCAGGTTTCCATCCCAAGAGTGAAATAAGATCCTCATTCCTTTGTAGTTGTCACCTGAAGGTTGGCCGTAATTTACCAAGAGGCTGCCCAGTTGTTGGGATTTCTTAACATCTTACAGTTTATAAAAATACCAGGATTAAGATTTTCTTTTATCAGTTATTTCTAGGTACGGGGAAGTGGAGCGAGGCATTATTACAGGCGTTATAATAGAACACGATTAGTGCAGCAGCACACTTCAGCTTGCTTCGCCATCCTGTAATCTTTGGCAGGACTTCAGCGCCTCTGCACCATGCTGGCAGCAGAAAGCAACCGCGAAACTGGTTTGATCAGTGCTCGGGGTGTCTGCAAGGTGTGGTGTTACCTGGGCTTGGCTGGTGCTGCTGTCCTTGCCCTGGCATTCCCAGAGAGGGTTTCAGTGGAGGGGCTTAAAATCTCTCAAAATCAGCCTGAAGAATTGCCTAGTGATGATTGTGGAGCTGTACCAGAGGACATATTTGACAAGATTGGTGTAATCTCTTGACTAATTTTAAAGCTGCTCACAAATATACATGCCCTGATTTTCAGGGCTCCTAATTAATCAGGCAGGGTTCAACTTTATTTTGGTGACCAACTCTGGAAGACACTAACTTAAGGCTTAATCCTTCTAAGCCTTAGTTCCCACCTCACACACTCCCCCCCCCCCCTTTTTTTAATGTGACTGTGCACACCACAAACTTCCGTCAGTTAACATTTATAAAAAGTCATTGTCATCTTTGAAAAGAGCAATGCTTTCCTCACTTCCCAAAGTTCCTGACATGAACATGAGTTCTTGTGACTCTTAAACATACTCACTTGGAACTGAAGTTTGGCAAAATTCATTATGAAGTCCACAAAGTGGCCTGTCTTTAGGAGGAAAGCCAGCTAGCCAGCTGATGGAAGCAATTTAATTTGTTGGACTGCAGGCAGATGCACACAGCTATTTAAGAATCCATTTCTACTATCTTTTTTCTTTCATTTTTACTTTATTTTATGAAGGGGGGGGGCACACCAAACTGCTCTGTCGTCTAAAGCTCAAGACCACAAGCTGTTAAAAATGGAATATTCTCTTCCCCACAGAAATTCCTGAAAGTGGGAGACAAGCTGCAAATAAAAGAAAATATTTTGGAGGGGGAAAAAAGAATACCTGAAAACCTGTTAAAATATAGTTCCTTCATGAAAAATCATCTTTCTTTAAGTGAAGAATACTGATAGTGGAAATCTTCCAGCCACCTATAAAGTATGTTTTTCTAAAACATGCTCCTCTCTCCCAATTCATCAATGTACACCGAGCCAGCAATCCCTAAGAAGACAAGGCATTTAACACATTAACTTGTGGATGAGAGGAACACGGTCCATCTCAGCTTCTCTCTGCCTTTGCTGCATGTTGAGCAAATGGGAGAAACTAATGTTTTGTCAGACCTGCCTGGATCTGATTTAGAGGTACTGATCTCAACCTCATTTAGTGACAGTGAAAATAGTACCTTTAGCTACCACCTCAAAATACAGCTGTAGGTGGTATATGCTCACGAGTCCTGCAACCGCCTCTCCAGCTACAACCTATGATGGGAAGCAGCCTGTTGATTAACTCCAATTGTATACAACCGGGAAAATCACCTCACTGAATGCTTACCATAGAAATGGATTTTATTGCAGTTTCAGATTTGCAGTAAGTGCTCTTTGATCTCAGATGGCCTTCCCATCATTTAACTTTTTTTTTTTTTTTTTAAACAGATCTAGCCCCATGATTTAACATTTCCTTTACAGGCATGGCATACAGCAGGACTGCATCATGCAGGTAGGCCAAGTAAGAACATACCTGTCCTGGTTTCAGCTGGGATAGAGTTAATTTTCTTCCTAGTAGCTGGTATAGTGCTGTGTTTTGGATTTAGTATGAGAATAATGTTGATGATAACACACTTATTTTTTAGTTGTTGCTAAGTAGTGCTTACAGTAAGTCAAGGACTTTTCAGCTTCTCATGCTCTACCAACTGAGAAGGCTGGAGATGCCCAAGGAGCTGGGAGGGGGCACAGCCAGGACAGCTGACCCAACCTGGCCAAAGGACTATTCCATACCGTATCACATCATGCTCAGTATGTAAACTAGGGAAAAGCTGGCTGCGGGGCTGCTGCTCGGGGACAGGCTGGGCATCAGTTGGTTGGTGGTAAGCAATTGTTTTACATTTGCATCCCTTGTCTTTGTCGGGTTTTATTTCTCTCTCTTTTTGTTATTTTCCTTTTCATTACAATTTTTATTATTATTATTATTATTATTATTATTATTATTATTATTATTATTATTATTATTATACTATTTTATTTCAGTTATTAAATTGTTCTGATCTCAACACATGAGTTTTCTCACTTTTACTCTTCTGTTTCTCTCCCCCATCCAACCAGAGGAGGGGTGGGGAGTGAGCAAGTGGCTGTGTGGTGCTTAGTTGCTGGCTGGGGTTACACCATGACAACACCTTAACCAACAACCCTAAACCAAAGTGCAACAAAAATGCAGCAGTCTCGAGATGCTGCCTGGGTTTGGTATTTGCCAAATCATTTTCAGTTAAAAGTACATTTCATTTTCAATAAATACATTCCAACTTTGTCCCAAATACAGCTGTGATTCCAGACCATAATAATTAATTGACAATCCATAGCTAGAACTAGCTAGTATCATTCTTCAAGTAGGAAGGAACAAAAACATGCCTAGAAATGTCCTATGTCACTCTTACACGGAGTTTGGGATTCCTTAGTGCCTTGGGACTGAACACCACACACAGGTACCTCAGATGCATGTTGCTTGGAGACAAACTTATTCAGGTATGCAAATCTGAGGAAATCACAAACTGGGAAAAGGAGGAGGCTTAATTAGAACATCATATTAGGCAAGTGCTGTAAGGAGGGAGCACAATGTTAAACCACTTCCTCGAAGAAAGGGAGCTGTGAAAGGGCTGTCCCTTCCAGTCTTTCCTAGCCCTCTTCCAAAAAATCTAAATACTTAGTAGATTCTGCAGGAGAGACGAGGGTGACCAGGAACACATGCTTGTAGGCTTGGAGAACACTGCTGTTCTCAGTGCATCTTCCAGGAAGATGTCCTGAAAACCAGAAACAATGCCCCTCCTCTGGCATGCAATTAGTAACTCCAACATTTAATCCAATCAAACCCCTGGAAAAGGCTAGAAATTAAGGTCAGCTCACTGCTGCGGTGTGAGAACTTTAATGCATTAGTTAGTTTGTTGATTTTCTCCTATTGACCAACAAGTACATAATAAAAAAGTTGTTAGACTTACTGCATTGCTGCTGACCTTAAACTGTTAAACAGACAAGTTTCCCATTTAGCAGATCTGTTTAACTTCTACCATAATTGACTGACATCTGAAGAGCTGTGGATTAAAACAATGATTGCAAGGGTGAGGGGGAAGTGAAGAAGCACATACAGTCATTTCCCTTCCAATTTGTCACAGAACAAACAAAGCTACTGATCAGTACTAATATTACAGGAATTGAACTTGTCACCACATAGCAAACACTTATGTGCAGAATTTAACCACAGACGTGTGCCTGGAAAGCCCACTGGGCTGCAACTGAATAGATAAACATGTATTGCTTGCTGAATATCAGGTGGCTGATGATCGGTTAAAGATCTTGTGGCAATAGAAAATTAAGCGCTTTGTGGCAGCTGGAAACAGCCACCATTATTTTACCCATTAATAGTCCTGAAAGTAAACTGCCTGGAGGTAATACAAGAAAGGACCGCTTTTTATGCAAGAGGATTGCCAGCCGCAGGCTCCTCTTTGCTGTACAGAAAAATAATTACTTCCAGAATATCAAAACAAATCTATCAAGTGATAGAAAAATCCCTGTGAAAAGCATTTCCTTGAGTGATGGTGGGTAGCAACCTAAACCAGCACAGAAACATCTGCAAACAAGACATCAGTGACAACTAAAGACAACAAGAAACAGCTTCATTCATCCTCTCATCTTCTCTCTCCTCTCCTTTTGTGGAGGAAAACTCATTTTCTGAAATAGGTATTTTACTAAAAAACTGAAAAATTTTTATTAAAACACCTTTTTTTTCTGGCAATGTTGTGTTAAAACCTAGAGCACCATCAGTATCTCGGAATTTCACAGTTTCCAGTTACGCAAGAGAGCATTTTCCCATTTTTTAGAATGGAAGAGGATATTTCTCCCTCTTTCAAAACTGTGGGACTTTTCAAGAAAACAAAAAGTCAATTCCCCATTTTTTTCTAAATTTCTGAAAAAATTAGAATTTTCCAATGGGGAAAAACAACAGTAACAAGGACAAAGTTCCCCTCCCCACCACTGCTCAGAGAAAATATCCCACTTTTCATGCCCAGAATTACTGACAATATATATATCAAAGTCCAGCACCTGAGAATCCAGGAGTAACTGCTGCCTCCAGAGCTTTCCCAAGGAAGAGACACAAGTACAGGCTTTATTTCTATTACTCTAGTGTCTGGAGAATGTGGGTGGGTGGGGAGACCACCTCATTATAGTGGGCATTAACTAATGTTGATAAGCAGGGATGGTTGGAGCCCTGCACAATCAGGTGAATCACAGAAAAGCCCAGGAGGACCGGTGCAGACTCTGCTCCTGCTCCATGCTGGCAATCAGCAGCCTGGCTTGTACGCATCCCTCACCCAACACTCTTCATAAGCCCAACCCTAGCACTGACCACCTTTCTAACCACAAACCCTCACCATTGTGGCAATTAATAAAATGCAGTTTCTGCCTTCTCCTTTTCCGTCGATTCACTCTGACCTGCTTCTAAACAGGTGGAGGAGCACAGTTTCCTACCTTCTTTCTGATCTTTTGCTTTTACATTTATTTTCTGACTTGTGTCACTTTTTCTGCAGTTCAGGGAGGAGAGAAAGTTACTGTTCTGATTTGCACTGTCCTGTTGAAGTCCTGAATATGCAGTTGCATAGAATCATAGAATATCTCAAGTTGGAAGGGACCCATAAGGATCATAACGTCACACATGGGCATGATTTAGGTCGGAGTTTATTATATTCCTAGTTTCATATGTGAACACTCTTCTCCTCCCCTCCCCCCAGATAAGAGCAAAATGCTTAATCTACAGTAAGTAGAGCAAAGTCCTCCTCCTGCACAGTTAGGATGCACTGGGGAAAGCAGCACATGCTATCAGCACGGTCTTGGGGCCAAGTACAATGCCAGCAAGAAGTCTGTCAAAAGATCATTTATTTGTGTATAATTTACCTAGCTAGACTCCACGGCCTGTGCTTGGGCCATCTATTGCTGCAATACAGAATTATATGTCTTTCTAAGGTCACATGACAGAAGATAATATGTATGTATTTTAAAAATGACATAATGAGTTTGGAAACTACATAAGAGGCAGACTTTCAGTGATCACAGCTTCCATAAATTGTACACTTGCAAGATGCACACAGCAGATTCCTACAGGGCTCAGACGCAGAATTCTATGAAGTGGTCCTGAGTACAGACATCGTAATTAGAGATATTCCAACAACTGGATCAGATATCCATTTAGATTCAGAGTTTTGCTCTGGGTGGATGAACTGCATTTTTAAGCTCCTGTTTTTTCTAGATGGAGATGTCATTTGTCTCTGTGTCACAGTGTTAGGCACACAGTAACCCTTGCTGAGTGTTCTGACTTGCACAACGCTACTGAAGTGTGTAACATAATGAAGTCCATAAAATAAATTGTGAAGAGGATGGTTGCAGTATTAGTCACAATAGCAGTTTTCAATATTCACTAACAGCACGGTACCTAGCTGCATTCTAGCATGGAGAGGAACATCTCCTGTTTATAAAGCCTCACACGCTTTCTGCAAGAGCCAGTAAGAAATATAAATCATCCTTTAAACAGCTAACAGTAAGGACGGAGTCCACACAGTTTTGGAAATCCTATGATCTTTAGGAACCACATATATCCTCAAAAACTGACAGCTTTTGACCAAGTATTTATTACACACTTGAATATTAACCACAACAAACTAGGAAGCATTTATTTACTGTTAAAACCCAAATATGCACTAAGGAAATAATCACCACTTGCAACACTATCCTGTTTCTATATCACATAGAATAAGAGACAAGTGCTATGCATTACACTCCTTTCTCACCTCAGCACAGCACTTTCTTACCTTCCTAGGTAAGAAACGCTAAGAGTAAAATTCTGATAAAGCCAAGCTGATTTGTACTTATTTTTGCTCCCTTAATGGATTTCTGCTGATACTTTGCAAGAATACCACCGACCGATTCAATAGACAAAGGAAAACTGTATTTAAACTGAAACTTACTTCTAGCAGCAGATGATCCGTACTTGACATTTTCACGGTGAAGTGTTGCATCTTTTGTGTTGTATCTGAGCTTAGCAGCAATGGTGACACTGACTGATCTGCTTTTCCACAGAGGTCCACAATTCATCTGCTTAATCCTATACAGCAACTTCAGGTGAGCTTCCAAGTAACACAGCAGAGGTCCAGCCAGAAGATGTTTATAAAGTACTTCTGCTAATCGCTGTGGAGGGGACATAATTTTGACAGAAGTGTCAGAGAAGGACATTGTCCAGCTTTGCTGTCTGATCATACCCAAACATAGGGATATTTCAGTCAGAAGGCCAAAAAAAGTACCCTAGAGATTGTGACAAGAAGATGGCCTTTTATTTTGTGTCAGAAAACAGAAGGCAAAAGTTATTCTGTAGTGCAACTCTGAATTGTTCTATGGTCTTCATTAATCACAATTGCCATTGGCTTCTGCTTTTCGTCTCATAGATCAGTTTGGCTTTATTGGTCCCCCACAGATTTCAGTTGTTTTCATACTTTATAGTACCATAATAAAGTTCCAGGAGAAATCTTAGGCTATTATCTAATACAGTTGCCATACAGCTGAAAAATTACCAAACCTGGCACAAATCACAAAAGCCGTGATTTTGTGTTTTACAGGACAAATTCACACCCAGAGTAAACCCACTGATCCAGGTATTTGCCCAGCTCTCCAGGTAAGTTCTTCAAGAATTTGAAGCAAACCAAAATGTAAAGATTAGAGCCCAAATTTTGGAGACTTCCATACGTGTGGTATTACTAGATTTGGAATAATCTTCAAAACCTCAACTCCAGATACTTTCTCCTTGAGAAAACTTGTAAGGCTGATTTTTAACAGCTTTATGTCATTGATGATATCATAACTGAAGTTAACCAACGGAGTAAGGTCTACGGAGTACATTGGGAAGTACCTAGCCAATGAATGCAGTTTAGAAGGGTGTATATTTTAATTTTTTACAGTTATGGCATCAAAGAACAAAATTAGAGAGAAGAAGGATTTCCTGATTTAGCACCATTTTTATGTGCAACTACGTGGTTCAAAGCCGCCTTTTCTCAGGAATGTGCGATCCTGGAAATGATCACTTCTCCAGCTGCTGACATGTAATGGCCCAACCCCCTTTCTCTCTACTCTCCACCCCCAAATTGCCTTCAAATTTCAATGTAAAGTTCTGACATATCAGCTCCAAAAAGTACGAGCAATTTGCAGATTACCATTGGCCTGCTGAAATAGCTATTCCATAGCAGCTGCTACTAGACTCACAAATAGCGCTGCCAAATCGTTGTTAGCTTCACAGTCTAGTTGAGCACCCATGTAACTAGTTCACATGATGGGCGCTAACCCCAGGGAAGACTGGGGAAGAAAACATTTCATTGCTATCAGTCTGAGCATTTCATAACAAAACCGAGAGATCCAATAATCTTTATATTAGGAAGATAATCCTTACCCTCCACAACTCTACCTACAGTACTGCTAGATAACACCTTGTCCAGAGAGCAATTTTGTCAGTAAAAAGCTGTCCTGTAGACTTTCCGTCTCTCCACCGCTCATGAAAGAAACTTTGCCAGCCACCCATATATACAGACCAACGAATAAAGTTTACTTTTAAATCCCGTGACTCAATTATCTGGTGGCATTCTTGTACCTTCAGCGACAAACGTGAGCCAATGTCTTCAGCCGTTAGGAAAGTGAAATTGCTCACACCACCTTATTCCCTCTGGCAGGGCTGAGGTTTACTGCTGTTGTCCTTGGGTAGGATACAGCAAAGGAAATTCACTCCCAAGCAGCAAATAATAAGAACAAGGCTTGGGGGCTTCTCAGACCTACAGACACATATCTTCTCTTCGCTGGTTCACACAGGCGAAGTCTAAACACCCTGCAATTTTATTCAGTGGTTTATGCACTCTACATTTTCACCTATTAAGCAGTGTTATGTCCTGTGAAACATCCTGTCTTTTTCATAGTAACATCTCCTTCGGCATTTTTTCCTACCCTTTAGATAGTAGGAAATACAACTACTTTCCCATTTTGAAATCAAGAGCAAATGGATGTTTTCCTCACCATGATGGTGTCAGGAGGATTTTCACCCAGGACCTGTTAAGCTCTAGAAAAAGCTATAGTTATGTGTTTTTCCAGATCTGTAACCCACGTACCCTTCTCTAACTTTCTCTATCAAAACATTGCTGTTCTTTATATTATTTGAAAACCTAGATCAAAGACCGAATTTCAGTGGTTTTGGCCTGACATTCAGACTGGAAGGGACCATATTGAAACTGAAGAGCTTGCAGGATAGTTAGAGGATGCAACAGAAGACAGTGATTAAAAGCAGAGGACATACATGGGATCGTGCGTTACCTAAGTAACTCTTATGCAATCAGCAATAGATCATTTTTTTTTCCTATGATATGTCTCTGTATCAAGATTTATACCCAGTAATTCAAAGGGGCTGAACAAGTTTTGCCCTTAAGTGGTCTCTGATTTAAATAAAAATAAAAAAAAAAATATTTTGGCTTCGGAAAAGAAAGTCAGTAAGAAATAAAAAAAGCAATCGAGCACACAAAAATGTTGCAAGATGAAAGCTAACCACTCTTCCACAAAAGAATATCATGCTGTTTGCACCAACCCTGTGACAGCACAGAGAACTGCATGTTACTCCCTGCAACCTGAGCAGGAGCCCAGCAAGGTAGGCATGAGCAGGAATACCTGCATTAGCTGCTCTTGGACATTCTCTATCTGATCTCAGTAGAAAGGCTTATTAAAACACTACAGCAAGATCCCTCGGAGCATAGAGCCACAGCCCACACTTGGTTAAAGAATTATAATCTCTGCAGCAACAGGCAACTGCTCAAGCTTCAGGCCATGAAAACTGGGGAAGAATTGAGAGGGACTTCCCACAGCCTCCAGGAGAAATCCACATAACTGGCAGTCTGTTATGTTATAACTGGAAATGCACTGTCTTAAGATGACTGGAACTCACAATCACAAGGGCTCTCTGGATGAACAGGTCATTTACTTCTTCAATTTTGAACTCTGTTTTAACTCTGGGCACTGAACCTCCATTAGAGAAGTTTCAATGTCTGAAAAGCATATGGAAACTCTCTACTGTAAAAGTGGCTTAATTGAGAAAATCCTTTTCCAAATCATTGCAATTTAATGGGAAAAAAATCCATTCCAGACTGAAATTCTTCTTCACCATATAGATCAATAGCAAATCTACACCATTTGCTATAGATCTTTGAAGCCAGACTTGAGGTGATCTTGTAATCACATAAAACATACCACTAACAGACTAGAAAACGAGTTGGTAGGCAGTGTCCCATTAGAACAGTGTTTTCAGGTTTGTACGCTTGTGTGTAGGCTGGGTAAATCACTAAGGTGAATGCACAGCATAAATACAGGTTATTATTATGTGAGGGTGTAGCTGTCACAGTATAAAAGATGGCTGAGTAAACAGATTGAATAGCAAAGAACGGGAAGCTAACAACAGTGCTAAGGAGATTACAGAAACAACAACTGATATTCTACTGAAAGAGGTGAGTGACCAAAGACAAAAAAAACTAGATTTAAAACCAAAAATGTTGCTTGCTTTGTCCGCTTCTTTCTTGGGCAAAGGTGCTTAGCTGATGTTAACTCCCTGTTGCCACAGAGTTAAGACTTCAATGATATTGTTGATCCCTTCTGCTCTCCCTGTGACACAATGCATGTTCTGGTCTTTCATAGTAAGCTCACTGAAAGATGCTAGGAGATTTTTATGGTTTTATGTATGAGGAGTATCTTCTCTAGAATATCTAGTTCCATGTACCAGTCTTGACTAACAGCTACTATATGATCACTTGCTTTGTGCATTTGCACTTTGGGGCTGGAGATGGGAAAAAGAAAGGGGATGGAGAAAGGAAAAGAAGAGATTCTAAGTTCTTAACTCTTATGACAACTATTTTATACATGGAAACCTGTGAGATAATGAATCAATGTATACTGGTATATATTTTTGAAGAGCACGTGGACTTACTGCAAGACTGGAAGAAAGCAAATAGCACTGCAAGCCACAAGAAAAAAAGGAGGATCCCAGCAACAGCACGGATGATAATTTTTTCTAAATTACGAAGTAGTACTAAGGAATATAAACTACACCAGTGACTATGTAGAACTAAGTGAAGCCATCAACTATACTGCCTGGATACACCTCCCCAGACAAACATCACAGGTTTGGGGTTTTTGTTGTTTTTTTTTAAACAAACATGGATTGCAAAATTTGGAGATAAAGAGAATGCAAATGAGATGAAATCTAGCTGGGTGTTATGGAAATATTTCCTAATGTGTCTTCTTGCAAAAACTTAATTAAAAAAAAAAGAAAATTAAAAGCACCAGTGTGCACCACTTTTGAATGAAATAGAAGAGAAGGAAAATAAAGAAAGACTCATCATTTCCAGCACTTGGCAGAATCTCCAGAGCCCTGGGTTCTCCTCCAGCTTTGTTAGGAGGCTGAAGTCAAACACCATCTACATTAGTTCCTGCTCTACCTTTGAAGATGAGGCCCTCTCCTTACATTTGGTCAACAAGCTGGGATCTGGAGGTATTACTCCAATATGAAATAATTAATGATATTACTTACACCAAAGGTATTACAACAATATGTGGGTGTTTAAAATGAAGTATGGTATGTGACTGCATAGCAGGAGTAAGTCTTGCAATCACCTGCGCTCCACACCATGGGCTGAAACATGAGTAAGCTTGGGATCTCAGCACCCAGAAGAGGACAACAACGGGTGTTACCACAGAACAAGTCTTTTTTGTGGAGTATACACAGCATATGGAGCAGATACTGTTCAAGCAGTTTTTAGTCTTTACAAAGTGACTGAACCGATTAACACTGTTCACATGTTCCTCTGTTATTCAGAATTATCTGCCAAATACTCATATATTTAATGATCCATTTCTCACTGATGATGCTGATTTGACATTTATAGAATTTATAGCATTTATTGCATGCTCCTGCAATCAGAGGGATAGATTGCATTATATGATACAGACATGTGCCCTGCTTGGATGCTGTAATTGCCTCGAGGAAGGTTTTAAGTTGGATGTTACCGGCTATAAACAGAGATGTGGTGTTGCGGGAATATTTTCTAGCGTTAGCCCTCCTATTGCATACTTCTACCAGGAAGCACCTTCTTTGGATTGCTACAGAGTGAGTCAAAATGCTGCGGCTGCAGTCATAGTGAATTCATTTAAAGCTACAGATGGACTGTCAGAGAAGCTCGAAGCACAGTCTTGGGGCAAACCATACTATGGCAGGTGTTGTGTTTGAAAGGTTGAGAAAGGAGCAGGCTGTGTGCCAAAGGAGAGGCAGCACTCAGGAGCTCCAAGTGGCCTTAAAGACAGTATCGTCCCATGGTACAGAGATTAATCTTGGCAGTGTACACTGCGGTGCGGATGAAATAGCCACCTCAGGCTTAAAAAGTACTCGAGGCAGCATGAGCTAGTACCTGAAGTGCCATCCCAGCACGCACAAGACGGGGGCTGATGACACAGTCTGCTTCTGACTAGTTAAGGTATTTCGCAGGCTTGTATCAACTGCGGCAAATCATATTGCAAAACACCCAAACCCAGCTGGAAAGTGCCAAGACATTGTGCTTCAGCATTTCAGAAAAAAAATAATGCAATTCTGTTCAGCTAAAACTGTCTTGCTTTTTAAGGTCTGAAAGATCTTCAAAGCAAAATAGAGGTCAGTCAGCTTTCCAAAACTGCTAGAGACAAAAGAAAACCCCTTCCCAGCCAGCACTAACACTGATGTATTTTAGAAAGTACTTTGTAGGAAACACCCTGAACAGAAATCAGCTCCTCGTAAGAGAAAATGATAGAGCTGACTGCAAAAAGACTTTGGCAGCAACCACTGAGGGCTCAAGAGCTCAATACAGCTGAAGAGCACTACTTGCCTGGGTTTGCTGTTAAGTGCTTTCCCTTCTGTCATTTGTTATAAATAACAGACAAACAAGCCCCCTTCCCTCCCACTTCCTAACAGAAAATACCAACTTCATAGCACAAGCAATATGCTTCAAGATCTGGCACAGGCACAAAGCATTCCACATCAAAGGCAGGTCTCACCACAAGCGGATGAGAAGGCACAGGAGCACTGTGTTAACACTATGTTAACTAACACAAAAAGCTTACACAGAAGTCGCAATCTTCAACCTCCTCCCCACCCCAAATTTTGCAGCTTGTTGTCACAAAGTCTCATGTAATTTTAGCAACTACTGGCAGGAGCACTGGGGTGTCACTAGAATTTCAGTATTTTTTACTGAGGAAGAAAGTATTTGAGTATCGTGCTCCGAGATGCGTGCACTGCAACAACCTCTGAGCTCAGAGGCAGAAGAAACACGTCAGAGGTGATAAAGCTCCCTGATAAAATCCTCCTGGCTCCTCGGAGCAACAGTCTTCCCCCAATGCATTCCTCCAGAAAAGCCTGGAAAAGGAACACAGTATTTCTGCATCTACTGGAAAGCAGCAGTCAAACTGGGTCCTACCGAGGATGACAGATGCAAGTCTGAGCCAGATATTAGGCAAAACCTTCTCCCATGCCAGCACTTCCCACTGAAATTGCGAAGACATTGGTCCAAGCACTATTCTCAAATAAGAGAACCCCAGAATCGCAGGACTTGGGGGGGGATAAAAAAAGCAAACCTCAGAAAAACATACTCCACCTCAGCTGCTTTTGAACAATCTGGTCCAAAAGGGCTGAAACATTCTCCTGCTGAACCTAACAGGTGAAGGCATCAAGAGACTTCTTGGCATCGCAAACACAATCACCATAAACAAAAGCCAGGATAAAGTTACCTAAGGAGGACTGGTCTGAAGTGACTGTTGACGGCAACCTGGACAGCAGAGCCCAGCTTCTGGCTGCCATGTGGGTAGGGAAGTGTTCCAAGGTGCCTGAAATGCCACAACAAGCTCAACGTTGTCTGGCCCATTAACCAAGGCAATGGCAAGGTTCACCAGAGCAAGAGCTAATGCAGCACTGTAACAGACAGGAGTCCTTCCTTGGTACTGAAGGGCACACTGAGACCACGCCGTCACCAATCTGAACCTCAGACACTACACTTTCCTCTTATTCCTCTTTTTATTCTGCTGACTCCAACTTCTTTGCCTGTCACCAGATTTTAATTAAATAATCCTAATTAATCATAGCATTTTGGTTTAATTGTTTCAATGGTATCCTGAGTTTGGACTAAATATATATTGCAACTTAGGGCAGGTCAGATTTTACAGCTTGTCATGTATTGTTTATCACACTGCAGTTGGAAAGAAAACAAATGGGTATATGGGATGTAGTATAACAGTAATTGAGAGATGAGGCAAGTACCACTAGCAGGGAAGTGCGAGATTGCCTCAGTGTTGCTGTTGTTCATCTCTCTCCATCTAAGCCAGAAGTTGCATCATGTATAATACAGACAGGGTAGAAATTTTCTTCCTGGATCGAGAAGTCTGGCAGGTGATGGGGGAGATTTAAGGCAACACTAGTTTTAGTTTATTTACTTGATTTTTTTCGTTTGTCTGCTTTTCAAATATTTCCCTTGGTTCTCCAGTGAGAACCGAATGAACACACACAACCTTGTGAAGCAATGGACATGCTCCTCTGCTCAGCTCGCCATCAGACACAACATGCATTTTATGCAAGACGGGTGGTTTAATTTGCTTTGAAACCGAATGCAACCAGAACAGCTGAAGAAACTCCAAATTCACCAGCAACCTACGTAAACAACTTCAGATACCAGCAAAAGATCCAGGAGAAGCAGTAGATGGCACTTGGGGCCCTCCATGTTGCCCAGCGTACCAACAGTGTCCTGCAGAAAGGGGCTACCAACGGCTGCTCCAGACATCTACTGGCATTTTTTCTGCCCAAATAATTTTCTTTGACCTTAAACTTTTATATAATCAAGACCTCACAGGTAGTCCAATACCACTGGTGAGGAAGGTCATGAAACTACCAAGGCAGAACAGGCTGCTTGTCTGTTTACAGCCAGCATGAATATGCTTTCTGTTCTCTTGCATTCTGTTTATTCTGTAATTTTTTTCCTCTTTCTCGAATTTTTTTCTTTTTAACAAAGTTTTCAGCATTGCATATTCTTCATTGGACATCAGGAACAAAACCAGTATGGACTACTGGTTCAGTGACCGAGTCTCATTTTATCTTGTTCACATGGAATATCCCATTCCATAAATATCTGAAACAGAGGATGTAACCCAAATAATCTATGTCTGAGCTTGCCCTGAATAGGCAGCTGACAAAACACGGTCATCTGCACCAGCTGTGGCCTGAATCTAAGAAAAGTTTGCAGCATGAGCAGTAGGTCCTGTCCAAATCATTTGGGTCTGGGACACAGGTCTTGAGGTAACTCAGCAGTGTATCAATAGCCATCTCAGTGGGTTGCTGCCTAAGATCTAGTAGTGTTATCAATCAAAGGTAATTAGGTGATTGCAATTCAAACCACAAGGTCATAAAAGGTGTAGAATGTTATGTGATGCATTTCGTCTTGAATTCATTTGCCATTAGAATCATTGCAAGATGAGCTCCAAGTGCGGGTCCTCTAATCCACCCCCTACCCAAGCCAGAATCAATTATGCCCTACATTGGCACGTACTTCTGCTGCCATCCTAACCCAAGAAAAATCCCTGTTCTTGTATTTATTGCAGAGTTCTCTCTGTCCATAGCAACTTAAATGTGCAATACAGGCTAGCTTAAAACACAGAAGCCCCACTGAACACAATGGAAATTCAAGTAAAATGTCTGTGCTTAAGTGCTCACCATGACAGGTCTGTTTAGTGATTTTTCAGGACTTCCCACAGGCTAAAGTATCTTTTCAGGATTGTAGCTAAACTAAAAAGCATCACATTCATCCCTTTTGCAAGTCTATTGCAGTGACTGCAGTGTAAATGCCACAGATGTGCATTAGAGCATGTTAACACACCTGTACATAGACTGATGAATCAGGTAGGCAAAGTCATTTACTCACCTCATTCCAAACCCTGGCCAAACATGACCCAGGGGTTATAACTGAGCTACAGGAAGTACTGATTGCCTGAATTTGAGTATCACTACCTTTTTTACTGATGTATTTCCCTGAACTGCAATATACACCTACATATTTTTAGTCAAGCAAATGGCTTTTTTCAAGGTCAGTAGCTTCAGCTGGCACAAAATTGAATTTGACAATTCTTATCTGCACAACCCTGAGGAGCCATATGCGCTATTGAAGTGACCTCAATCACAGTCCCTAAATTTCTGAACCTCCTTCTAGGCACCAAAACACAAGTGCCTTCATCAGTAATTAGCACCTTCAACAAGAGAGGCTTAATTAAAATCTAAATCCACAGTTCAACGCAATGTCTCTTTTTGTGATCTGGCACTACAATGATCTCAAAAGCCGTCCAAAATTTACCTCCAGTGGTCTGTTTCAACAGATTTCTAAAGAAATACATACAATTACTTTGGAAATTAAAGACCATGCCAGTACTCATCAGACAGCATAATTTTTTGGTCTTTTAAAGCTAGGCATCTAATGAAGTCCATAGAATTAAATCACAAAAGCATTGGACACCTTATCTCACAACAAGCCACATCTTGAACTTCTTATACTCAGCCTGGTCTTTAACTGGGACAAAACTGACTCAGTCAAGGCTTGAGCTGAAGCACAGGTAGAAAGAAAACATTTCAGAACATTATATATGTTGCTGTATTTTAAAGGCTGGTTGTTACAGCCGAGCTCTGTATTGGTTTACAATGGCACCTCATCAACATCAATGGCATTAACTCTAGTCTGAAAGGAAAAAAAGAGCCCCTATATTATAGAGTTTCTAAATTAGAGATGGACCCCAAATCAGATCAGAGCTCCTCAGAATACCAGAACAAGAAATGAACTCCAAGGCTTATCCTTTGTGTTAAGCACAGGTGAACAGATGAGGTCCAAGGCACAACACATGAAGGACTGTAACAGACGTCTTTGCAAACCGATGTATTTACTACTCCACTATCAAAAGCATGGTATCTTAAAAAAAAAGAAAAAAAAATCATTGCTGGCTCTCTTGTGCAGCTAAATTACTCAGGATTGACAGTGACAAATCAAATCTTCACAGATATCTATACTATAAATGGAATTCGGCTGTTTCAACAAAAGTTTACCTACCTAAACAACTTACAGCACCGTGATAACACTTAGAAGCAATCCAAGTGGTCTTTAAACTTTCCTCATCTAAATATTACACGTCAGATATTGCTCACTTTGAACATGAGCTTTTTTCTCTTTTATTAGTCCATAGATCCAAAGTCTAAAGTCACTAAGAAAGATTTGCTTAGGTTTTTTAATTCCAGTTTGAATGGTCAATAGTCAAAGTCTCTGTTCATAAACAGTTACATCTGCTTCTCTTGCCTATATTTTACCCTGGCAGTAGGGAAGGTTAAGTACAGCAAAACATTCAGGTAAATGTGTAGGCAGAATAACAGAGCCGAACTACGAAAACGACTGAACAAATGAACCAGAAGCTTCAGTTCTTGGATCATGTTTCAGGATTGGATTTGAAAGTCCAGAGTTGATACAGAAGCCAAGCTCTTCATGGACACGACAACAAAATTGTGTTGAGCTTCCAAATGTCAGCAGACCCTCAACATTAGCAGGCAGTTCTCATTTTCATCAGGAGTTAAATACCATGAAATCTTCATGAGTTGCTGCAAGCTGGGTCTAAGCTCATTTGTATCCATTGTGTCTGCCCACTTCATGTTTGAGCAACTTCCATTAGGTCATTAACCTTTAGAGAAGGAAAAGACCTGGTAATTTAATCTGTCCACACTTTCATCAGAGCCTTACTGTCACAGCCATGCAGCCAGGCAGAATGTGTGCTGGATGGTCTTCAGAGTTAACATGAAATATATGGCATTCACTGCTTTTGAGATAGGAATGGCTTTACTTTGTTGGAGATTATGCAGAGACAGCTTCATTACTTTTTCATCCATGATTCTTATCAGATGGAACAGAAACGATCAATGCCAAATATTTTTTGTGTCAGAGCTCAGAAGACCTAGTCTTTTGGGGACAAATTCTAATCTCAAATAGACCAATGTAAATCCACAGTATTACATAGTTTCCAGTCAAAATCAGTAGAATTATCTGTCAGTTGTTATGCTCAGAGTCAGCAAGTCAAGATATAAATCAGATGCTTTTAGTTCCTGCCAAGTGACTGGTGCCAGTCCATACTTGTGTGCGTTTAACATCTCCAGTTATCTTAAAAGTCTGTTTTGTCTGGTTTTAAAACCATAGACACTTACAAGGACACACCACTCAAGCTCTGCATGAAGAGAGGAGAATGCCAGATTGTCGACAGTAACATGGAAGCAGCAAGTTCAGTCAGATGCCACACCGTCCAGCAAAATAAATGTGCAGCTTCTCTTGGGCACCACAGAGCAACTACAAATATTCAAACACGTGCAGTCTCATTAATTGATCAAAACAGTTTAACTACACATCCATCCCTTTTATACAAATGATCTGACACAGTAAGAATGACTTATAATATCCTGGCACCAAACTTTACTACTGTCAGGGCAATTATTTAGGCTGAAGGGTTAGAGTTTGTTTCATGTTTATCACTCAACGGCCTATTACATTTGAGCAGATTTCACAAGACCAATAAAAAAAGGGTTCTTACATGTTACCTAGAAGTGATTAAACTCCAGCTTTGTGTGGTAATGACCTTCAGCTCCACTCTTCACAGCTCGGACTGGTTGCACAACCTCAGGAAGAATCACTTTTAATCAGCATACAGGGATACCCCACAGCTGTTATGTTCACTAGCAGGTATCCAAAATATGCCTGTGAATCCTGCTGTCAGTAATGCAGCTGGAAGAAACACACCTTTCAATTTCTTTTGCTCCCTTTTGGTGCATATTCTTCATCATTCAAGGGTCAAGTGAATTGCACAAAGGGCAAATGATTAAATTGCTTGTGTGATATTTGAAAGAAGTGTTAATGTGACTAGTGATACTTTAGACAAGCACAGAAAATAGATCTAAACAGAGTAGGCAAACTATTGAGCTTTCTATCACCTATCAAAACTAGCAAAAGAAAATTTGGATTATCACATGCTTAAAAACCATGTATGCAAATACTTCTGTCAAAAATTAATAAATATTTTGAGCCATAACCTGCTCAGGGATTTCAAAAATGACTAGCTTGATACAAGTCATAGAGCCCCTGCTAGCCTACAGAGAATTAATGCCATTTGTCATTTGTTTTCTTCATAACTTAGTCTTGAGGGGAAAAATTACCAACATTTTCGTCTACTGAAAAATGTTTTTTTCCAATCTTACCAGGGGGAAAAAAAAATCTATGTGAGTAGGTCAGCCTTGAGCCCCTCTTTTTCAGAACTGGGACATAGGTGATGTTTCCACAGCTGACCTAGTCTATTTTATGTCATTGGTCATGTGCTTTGGCCACTGAGATCACAAACTACGGCATCACTCATTCAGAAACAACAAAGAACACAGATAATGTACACAGACAAGCCTGCACTGCAGAATGTAAGCCCATGTGTCTTCTTGGGCTTGTGAACATGTTTTCTCACACCTGCTTTCAAAACAAGCTGAAAATAGGTTATGCACTACTAGCTATTCAGCAAGACTTTTGATCGAGAGCCCAACTCAGAGATGACACACTCACTGCTCAGACTTGCTTAGGACTCCCAGAATGGTTTTTAACAGTGAACTAAATCAATGGTCTTCACTCATCAGGAAGCAACTATATGGGTGAAAGGTGACAAAACACCACTACTTGGATTAATTTGCTGTTCAAAAGAGGTAAAAAGCCATGTACTTTATGTACCAGGGAGAAAGGGCAAAGAAGGAAAAGCAGTGACAGCTTTACACATACAGCTAGCTCACGTAACTGGCTTTGTTCCCTCCTCAAGTGACTCTGCTACACTTCCCCCCCACGTCAGTATAAGATGCATCTAGGAGCCAAAACCACAGATGGTGTCAGTCACTCTAGCTTTTGAGGCAGTGAGGCAATACCCACTTACACTGAACGGGGACCTGCCCAACGACTAATTATTAGTATCTATTTCATACCTCATAACAGCATTAAATTGACTGCTTTGTTTCTCACATGCAAGATGCACCACAGACTGCAGCCAAGAGACTTGCACACCAGTATCATCTCTTTACACCAAGTTTGGAACTGTCCCACTCATTTTCTTTCATCCTCCTCAAACTGACATTTTCTAAAAACTTAGAGGAGATTGCAATCAGAAGAATCCCAATCAAGAACACTTAAGATAGTAAGTGAAAAGTGTTTATATTGGTTTACTCTTCAAATATTATACAGGAATCAAATTCCAGCACTGGTCAAACCAGGCCTGGATCAACAAAAGCTTCATGATCTTGACCAGTCCTGACAGTATTAAGTGAGTGCTGAAAGAACTTTGGTATGTAGCTTTATCTCTTGGATCATGAGGAGCAAACTTCTTCTAAAGATCACATCCACAGCCTTTGGAAGCGAAGCCAAGAAGTTCCACCTGCCAGCCCAGCCGGCACACCTCACTCCACAGCTGAGTCTTTCTCAAGCAGCGTTAAGCACAGCAGCTCTGTTACTCCCATTTAAGAGATGAAGACAAAAAAAAAAAAATCAACCACTTAAATCAACACAAGAAATCTGACGAAGCAGGCTTAGCCTGCTTGCCAGTCCAGCAAACGCAATACCCTTTGCATGCCTTCAAAAGAGAAGGTGCATCATGGTAAGTAACATCCCAGCCGCTCTGAGAGCCCCTACCATAAAGGAGCATGCTATTTCACGGACCTCTTGAGCTGCAAAGGGAACCCATGCTTCAGTGGTTGGATGTGATTAAGGAGAGGCCCCTACACAGAGCAGTAGGGAAAAATATCAGAATATGTTTCCTTGCTCAAAGTGCAATCTGAGAGGCACCTTTTCTCAGTGGAACGAGACTTATTCAGTGCCCCATGCATACTCAGAGTAAATGAGAGTCCTATTAAAAACCCAAGTGTGCAGCTTTCACAGGGCTGGGGTTAGCTTTCACAGTGTGCTGCTCTCTTCGAAAGCTGTTGCGCAAGAGTTGTATGCTTAGCATTTCTAACCAGCCAAAATTGCTCTTTATATTTGATCAGGAATAATTTTTTTTACCTTTGAACCTGCTGCAACACAGGTTCAAAGGTTACCTGGGTGCAGTGTTGCCTGTTTATTAAAGCCACACACGGATGATTCGGGGCTTAGTCCTGCCACAGGAGCTGGGGAAGCACCAACCCTTGAACACCCACTTGGAGTTGTAAAGCAGCGAAGGAAGCAAGCTGCACCGGCCCCTCCACCCTCCTCCAGCACTGAAGGAAGGTAAGCAATCTCTCCTGATCAGAGCCTGTCTTTCCCAAGTACTAGGCTTCCTGCTCCTGCAGAGAAGTACTGCAAGTGGGAGAATAGCCTTAATTTGCTGCAATGCCTGGATCCAATGGACTCTTCGCATCACACTGTGTGCTGTTAAAGGCAACAGCTGTGTCATTGGTTGCATGTTATTAAAGAAGAAAGTCTGGGCTCAGGAGTGGCATACAGAGAAATCACAGTCTGAGTGAGAGCAACCACCTGAACACTCCCTGCTGCTATAGACTGGCTGAAACTGGAAACTTGACTACCGTCCAGGCTGAAGCCATTTTCTTATCAGTTTGTTAGCTATGTCTATTTAAAGATACAGTGCACAGAGTACCAGTGCCAGGCTCCCATTCAGACTCGTGTTTAAAACAGAGTTCCAGAAATAAAAGTATCATTTGGTTCCACAGCATCACGGGCAGGTTTTGAAATCTTGTGGGTAAAAATGTGTTATATGCTAGATCATTTATACACACAAGCTTATTGGCAACACTTACTACAATAGGACCTTAATCCCTAACTAAGAACACAGAAGCTGGCTATAATGCCTTTTTTAATGTTTTAAAAGCACAGATCTTAGAGTATGGCACACCAGACTGCTGCCACTGCCCTGGTACAACTGCTTGGTGTAGCTATAGAGATGGAGCTTTCTCCAAGCTCTTGCTTGTGTACAGAGCTGCAGCTGTAACAAAGGAGAGGATAGTGGAGACAAAGATTAACCAGAAATCAAGCTGCAAGTAACAGAACTGGCACAAAGCATGCTGCTCTTCCAAATCCTAAGCCCACTGTCCTGTCCATACTTCCTTCTCTGAGGAACCCACTTATGCTCTGAGAAGATTATTTATGTCCCTGTGCAGTTACTCTGCTTTACAAAAGCCAGAAGGGTGCCCTTGAAAAGTGTAGCAGAGCAATAAAGAATGATTATTTTTATAGCATTAAGAAAAATTTGAATTCAAAAACCCTTCAAATAAGGTGAGCCCATACTTCCCACAGACTCAGAAAATTTAGATCCAAGTCTTGAAGTGGCAACAGAGAAAACTGTACACTGAGCTAATGCTTCCCCTTCATTTATTTACATCTTCTGCTATTTGCTATAGGTAGATGGGCTATTTTGGCATCTTTGGATAGCAAAAGCTCGTGTTGTGCCATAACCTTAAGGTCTATTATAAAAGCTCATCTTATCCATCCTCTGTGCAAACCTTTTGTGACAGTGACAGCAGAAAGGAAAAAACCTGAGCTCTCTAAAGACATACTCTACCTACTGCTCATCTTAATTTGCTAATGGGTATGAAAGATGCAAGTTTACAGTTTATACACACGTACGAAAAGAAGCAAAGGTTGAGTTATTCATTACTCTGCTTTATTTTTTGGCAGAGAATTACTAGCAACAAATGGATTTGTGCCTCTCATAAAAATCTGGAGTTTATTCAGATCGTTTGAGGCAGTATGAAAAATTAAAAGCCTCAAAATTTGCATGTCACTGCTTATGCATACCAGGGAAAGAGCATCAGCTGTATTCTAATTTATGAGCATTAAACAGAACCAATCATTAAGGAGAAGCTACCTACCCAAGGCTTTTCTGTCTGCACCCCTTAATCCAGTTTACGTTGGAGCTGTGAGACCCACTGAGCCCAGGCAATGCAGTGTAACCTTACCAGCTCAGGGACCTCCACATCACACGCTGGGCTTCTGGCAGGCCAGGTAGGACGGTGCTGCGGGCATGCTCTCTCACACCCGCAGCCAAAGTCAATGCATCTGAGATACACAGCATTGCTACCCTGATCAGAGGCAGGGCAAATTCACTGCTTTTTCTCTTCCTCCTGGAAAAATAACAGCCCGAGGCTAGATATCTGAAGGGGGAAAATCCTCAGAGAGGCACTCAAAGAAGGTGATAATGGATCTGGCTGGGCCAGGCGCCTGGCCGCCTTTCCCTTCTTTCTGCAAGCACAAGTGCACCCTGACTGGCACTATTAAAGCTGAAGCTCTCAGCTTCACTTAAATGCCACGGGAACAAGTCTGGGTAGGCAAAGCAAAAGGCAGAGGAGTTTCATGCAGAATGAGCTATTTCTTTTTCATCTTCATGTAAAACTTACAGCAAAATCAGTGAATTAAGCCTCAGCTTCCCTAAAAGTATATTCGCATTGCTAAATAATGCCAAAATTGCAGTGTAAGTTAGCTTTACCTGAATGGCATAAAGTTTACAGCAGCAATAAAAACATAATTGCAATTAGTAGAGGCTATGTGTTTTAGCAAGCCAAGGTCCAGGACAGGTTGTATTCTAGATGCAAGTACATGCTATGTTATTCCATCCCAGCTATAGTTAGTCTAGCTAAGCAGATTATTCTGAAATCATACAGCATACAAAAACTTTCAGATGGGCAAACTGTTAAGTGGAAAAACAACTCCAAGATCTGAGGTCAAAGCACTAAAGAAGAGAGACAAGTGAAGCTACTGTCTTCCCACCCCTCCAAACCTGCTGCAAAATTCCAGTTACATTAGACAAGCATCAGAGAGAAAACAGGAAAATGCAGCAGCTATAAACTTTTAAATGAAGAAATGCAACTGTAAAACCATAAAGAAAATCCCTGTCATAGCAGGAAACAAAACTGAAATTTGAAACGTGATTCACTGTTACCTTGCGCAAATAATTGCACGTATGTAAGTGTATACCACAGCAGAAAGAACTAGGTAGCTTCTGGGGAAGAAAAACAAAACAAAACCCACAAAAACCAAATAAACCAAAACCAGCAGCAAAAATGGGGATCCAGCCCACCGGCAAGTATGTTACAGCAGTACCTGAGAAATACTGTGCTCAAAGCATTTTGCTGGTATTACAGGCTACAAAGCTCTGCTCAGGTTAATGTACACACAGCTATAGGGAGAAAATGGCTGTTGTTGGGAGTACAGCTTTATACACAGAGAAAATAATAGCAAATAGATTATAAATAAGAAACAATAAATATAATTTCAAGAGGTTTTGGTCTACTTTTCACATCGCTCTTCAGAAATGTGTAAACTTCAAGCTCTTTTCATCAACAAACAAAAAACTCAACAACTTCCTCAGTGTTTTTTTTTTTTTCTAACCACTTCAGTTCCCCCATGCAAGTTCCTCCCATTTACAAGCTCCCTTCCCAGTATGCTTTTCTGCTTGCTGATATATTTAAATCGGGGGAGAGGGAACTAGCTGTAGTTTTTAACATGAGTGTTATCTAATTGGCGTTGGTTTGCTACTGTGCTGGTAAGGCTCCCTTTTACTTAAGGAAAATAGGTTGGTTTCCCACCCTATCTTCAAAATGGTAGGTGGTTTTGATCACTGGTTCTCACCTCTGTACTTGCTCTGAAATATTTTCTGTATAAGTAATGAAATTCTACTTTTATTTGTTTTATTGCTAATGGGCTTGCTTGTTGTTACTTATGTGGCCTTTGACTATAACCTATGTGCAAGTGCAGTGATTAGCTGCAGGGTTCAAGATAATGAGTTTTTCAGGAGCCTGCTAGGAAATCTCTGGTAGTGTGCTATCAGATGTTAACCTTAGGCTGGGTTAAGTTCAGATATATGTTTGCTCTTTGCTCTTCATAATGGAAGTGCTATAATAATATGTAGTGATAAAAGACATTAGTACCTAGAAGTTTTTAGTGCTACCTTTTTTCTGTGTGGCTATGTAAGGTGCTTAAAGATGATATTCTAGCTCTCTTAGGAGTTCTATGTGAATTTTAAGGTTAAGCTGTTCTAGCTGTTTAAACCATGCTTGTTGTGTGTCTAGAGATAATTTCCTATTAATACAATGTTGATGTATGTATGTTTTGCAAGAATGCGATCCTGTATTCTCTAATAGGATAACAGTAACAGAAACCATTATACTATTTTTTAAATTTTTCAAAACTTCTGAGGGCTAGTTGAACATGTTCTCTCTTTCTGAGTAGGCAGTTTTCACGGAGAAAACCTGATATAAAAATATATGAAAGCTTGGCTTGTCAATTCATCTGCTAAAACTACTTTTAGTACTAAGCAGTGTCATGGTGTCATTGCCCTCCTCATGGAGGTACAGTAATATCAGACATAGTAAAATTCTTTATAAATTCTTTCTATTTAAATATACTGAAAGCCTAAGTTCAATAGGTTTCATGAGCAAGGCCCAGAAATAGCCTGTAACATGCAGTCTGAAACCACAGAGCACTATACTTCCTGAAAGTAACTTACTGAGGCCTCATTCTTTCCCACCCCTTAGCAGAGTGTTTCTCAGCCGAGATCAAAGCGTACTTGAACTGTTTGGCTCTCTCTTTCATAAGAGGCAGTCTGAAAGCAAAGCCTAACGAAAGTGTATCATCTCAGGCTTAATGCAAGTTACTGTGGATTTTGCTTTGTGGTTTTTATGTGGCTCTTTTCAGCAGTCAGTGCTGAGCTGTTGCACTTTAGCTTCTCTCTGGATGCTAAAAGTTAGATGTTCCTAAACCCTGCAGAACACAAGACTTCTCCTTGCTGCAGCAAGATGGGATATAGTGCTTCCAAGGAGTAAGAACTGGCACAGCGGCTCACATCTGCAGGACACCAGGCAAGGGCTGCACTGTCTAAGCAAATGTAAGGAGTGAACTACTGGAGTTTAACTAACTAACTAGTGACCCCAGTGTAGTTGGTTGTACTCTACTCTTCCTGCTTGGAAGGAGTCAATGTTACCTGACTAATGCTGATCAACAAGTTCTCATGATCGCCTCAAAAGCATATGCACGCTGTTTCTTACGCAACCTTGAGACAAAGAATATAATTCTAGAAAACATTCTCCCAGGCAGTGCATGACCATTGCTTCTGAAATTGTGCGAGCAGCAGAGGTTGCTTTGCTGCCTGTAAAGAACTACTGTGATGGAGATGACACTGATTTCTTTTTTCATACTTACGTGCTTGGAGGCACAAAGCTCAGTCGCTTCCCAGTCGGGAGAATCTCCTGACTTGAAGAGAATAAAGAATAACTGTTTCATTCCTTCTAGCTAGTGAAGGACTTGCTGTAGAGGTGAGGGAGAGGGCACAGTAGAAATGAGAACACGTACTCCTGAACTCAAAGCTGTACATGGTATCCCTGTAATCTCTTCTGATTGATAAAAACTAAGCCTTTGCACTCCAGCACCTAGTGCATCTTATCCCTGACCATTGATCAGGGCAGGCAACCTAAGTACACTTTAACTGTCTAGCATCTTATTGCACAAGAGGACTAGTGGGTGGTTGGAGACATCCTGTGCATTTTGTATCTTTCTGACCCCTGGGAGCTGAGCTCTTCGACACTCAGGGGTTTCAAGCATTCCACCCCTGCCCGCCGCACGCTTAAGAAGGCAGCTGCTGCTCAGACTGGCCCTGCAGTGGAAGCTGGTGTCCGTCAAAAATGCCCTGGCTTTGTCTCATGCTGCACTGAGATGAGTTTTCACTCAGTTGCTATAGATGAGGTATTATGTATGCACAGGGCATTTGGATTTGGGGGTTAAGCTCTGGTTGTAGTTGCTGCATAGGACAGATCTAGGGTAGAGCTGTTCTCTTCCCATGGACAGAAAACTCTGTCAGGTACAGACTCCTGTCCTCTCTGCTGGCTCTTCTGCTTTGAGGGCAGCAGGGTTAAGTGGCTTTTGGAGGATACCAGAGGTGATTAACTAGCAGCAACTTGGATTTGACAAGTAGTTACAGTAGAAGCTCTAGGCATAGGAAACAACTGTCTTAATGCTGGGAATTGAGACAAATTTGCTGACAGTCTCTTGCCACAGCTTGAGTAACATACCCTATGTACTTTGATAGGAGTGACTAAAGCCCATCTGAGGAAACATGCTTGGAAAGTAAAAGCAAAACGCTGTCACTGTTCTATTCATAAAGTAGGGGAATTGAAAATAGTCTTTCAGATATGAAAAGTATTTTTTTGTGTATTGGAAACAAGATCTAGCTATCTGTGCTTTTTTGACATGACACTAACTTCTGTAGCTTTAAAGGATGTTAGGTTTTGACTCTCACATGCATAGTCTCATTCAGTGCTGTAAGTGGGCTAATGAAGACGATTACTTAAAAAACCAAAAAAACTAGAAGCAAATGAGCATGCAATACTTCCCAGGCTTTAGAGATAAACTTGGCAACTGGTCTTTCTTTAAATTAAAAATGCGTTTGGCTTATAACTGAAAATCATCCTTGACTAGCTATAGGGATGCTGGTCAGGTTACACTGGGATTACACTACTGTCTGGTTTCTTTTTCTTTCTATGTGGGAGATTTGCAGAATCAATTCAGAATCTGAAGGCAAAAGCTTTGCTGCATTTAATCATCTTCAGGCTTTTCTCAACTTGAGCAGGTGTTCTCTCTGGACTTTGAGTTCTCTGCTCATCATTATCTTTCAGGGCCTGATGTTCAGTCTTCCTAGATGTCTTGGCACGAACTGCCTTGCATGTGAGGCAGTGAGGAGATGAGAATACCCTCATGGAAAGATTTTCAGTGACTTATCTACTGCTGCATGGAGCATTTGGGGTTAGTGGGTTCTCTGATCCTTACCACAAAAAGGTCAGACAAGTGTCCTCTGTTAATTTTCTGTCAAATAAATCTATGTAACAGACAGTAGCTACTTGTGACAACTGCACTGATCTGTCTGATTAGGCAGTGTTAATAAGTTATAGTGGACAACTTGGTGCTATAGACATGATGCTCAATTCTGTTTATTACCTCTAGCATGATACTCTAAAGGCAACCAATCCTTCCTGGTTTCTAGGAAATTGTCTTAAAATTACTGTCAAAATGAACCCATGAGAGCACACTTCAGCCATTAAAACTGGTACACCTGTACAGGCATGTGGGCTCTTCAGTTGCCTCCATATAGCTCTATTCTCTTACTGCTGATTGATTGAAAAATTTCACATCCAGGGAAGAGTCATCTGAAATGCATTGAGTGCAAACTCCTTTTGGCCCATCTGGGGATGGAAAAAGACTGGAAAATAGCCCAAACTGATTGTTATTAATCAAAATTCAGGGGAACATGAGTACTCTGGTATCCCTCTAAAAAGATGTGAGAATAGATGTGCCAAGGTCTAGTTTTGCCAACTTCTTCTAACAAGCTAAGCTTCCAACGTACGAATGGTGCAAATGTGATTTGCTCTGTCACTTGGATCTAGTAGTGGGCTCTGAGTTAAAGGAATAAAGTTTGTATGTCCAACTCCTCTTCATGTCGTAGAGTGGAGATGCCTCTACCAAGCTGCCTCCATGCTCATGCTATAAAAAAGTGACTTGTTCATGTTAACTGAAGAGGAAGTGGCTGACTCACACCATAAACCAGATGCTGTTTACTAACGGCTCCAGTAATGGGTTACAAGGCCAAATGTATAAATCATGAAGAGCAGCTGATTGCCAAACTCACTTTATTAATCATCTTCAGTCTCCCAAACAGAGCAGTGCTAGAACCTAAACCGTTAAGTGGCTTTGCCCTGAATGTAGACTTGATCAGCAGACCTGCTTTCAGGGGATTTTTTTTTTCTCCAGGCTCAGTTGATAAAGGCCCAAAGGAAGGGTGTGGAGATGCGTGATCCTGTGCTGCAGAAAGAGCAGGTTTTTGCATCCTAGGTTTGATATGCCCAGTGACTGAACTGTCAGTCAGCGCAGAGTGCCAAGGGCAGTTCCTGCTTTTCTTGCTCTAGCACAATTGGTTTTTTGGACTCTCGACACATGAAACCAAGGTCAGGAGTTTGAAGGGCACATTGTAACTAAGGCTTAGAGTAGGAAAGAGGTCTAGGGAGTTAGTACTTTTCAGATATGTAGGTGGCATGCTTTTGGCAGCTTGGACTTGATGACAAGCCTCTGAGGTACCCTTTCTTATCCAGATGCTGAGCGGGCAAAGCACGCCTTCTCTCACCAGAGAACACACTAGGATTGCTGATTAACACAGCAACTGGAAAATGAAAACTACAAAATCATAAACCAGATATGGATGAGCTAACTCTGGTCAGTCTGGGCCCAGAGACCCAAATTCTGACTTAGGGGCCTGGCTGAATTTACTAACTGTTTGAAAAATACCTTCAGCTTTCTTGGACTTAAAGGGTAACTGGAGCCCATTGCTCCAGAATGCCTGGTATTCTTCTTGTACAGGGATTTAGTTAGTTGCTAGCTGACATACTATCTACTGACCGGGTTCCCTTGATTCTGTATGAAGGAATTTGAAAGGGTGTGATTATTAATCTTGCAAAGTGTGATGTGTCATGTCCTGCATAGCTATTTAGATACTAGCAAAGATAAGTTGGTGAGATCTGAGTTGGTTCAGACAAAAAGCAGTCACCTGTACTAGATTTGTCTTGGCCATTCAGTCTTAAACATATCAGAACATTTTAGAGATTAAAGTACTTGTTTCTAAGGGAGGAGGCTGAGGTAGATGTCTCTCTGTCTCTTATAAGAAATCCTGCATTCTCAGCTTCCCTGCCCTTGAAGGAAGAGACTCTGGAGGACGCAAGCAGCAGAGCTGCTTCTGTATTTCCCAGCTAGGCTTCTATTGCACACATTGACTTCCAGGTCATCACTTTTAGTGGAAAGTAACTTTCACAGTTTTGACTTGTGCTGTATCTCATGCTGAACACACTTTCACTATACTGAATTACTTCCCCAGCACAAACCCTGCTTTCTAGTAAGAGCAGCTGATCATGAAGATACTGCTTGTCCTGCAGACTTATATATGCAGGTGTAACGAACATGTAATTTAGCAATACCCCTGCTATTTTAGCAATACCCCCTCCTATTGGACAGCTATAATATTGAGGAGTTTTCTTACTTCCACTACGCACATCACTGAACTGTAGGCATTTTTTGGTTATACTTAATTTGGGAAATTATATACTGGTTTTCCCCAGGCAGATTTTTACTCTTGAACAGAAAGAATTGACATCTGTTCCTTGTCTGACTTCATCAGGCTTCAGCTTTTTGCGGAGGTGGATGCAGCATGGATTAGGATTTATGGGGACAGGTGACTTGATCTCTTAAGAGGCTTAAAGCATTGCATAAGCATGCTTCATTATTGTACGAGGACTCTTTAGGGGCAAACCGCTGAAATGATTTGTAGTATTGCTTAACAAACTACTTAAGTAACCATGGCTCATAGTTAGTGAGTGCTTCTAACTCATGTCTGTTAAACCTCCTGTTTGTTTCAGGTTCAACTCTGGCTCCACTGATCCAGCACAATGATCTGGATACTTCAAGTCTTGTTCTCACCGCTCCCAACACCAGCATTGATTAGTCTTATTGTATTTGGAGCTGGCATCTTCCTGTGGGTGATAAGCAGGCCAAAACCTGTTTTGCCTCCTGTTGACTTGAACAAGCAGTCAACAGGAATTGAGGTAATACTTACTCTGCTTGTGGGCATGGACTGTTTTTGAGCTTAATCTGAATACTGATCCATTCTTATTCTGGGTATCAGTGGAAACTCTCCTGTCTGATATACACAGCCTTCTCTCCCAGGTGTACAACTCAAAAGTATGGTGGGGAGAAGGGAAGTCTTAAGACACTAGGAGTAAGAAACAGCAGCTCTTGCCAACAGGGTTAGGTGGGCTTTTTATCAGATGGCCTTGGCTGTCACTGACTTTTTTTGGTATTTTAAATACTTTGAGGCTGGTGGTAGACTTCATGTAACTAGGCAAGTGGTAGCACTCAATCTTTGTCAAGGTCTCTCTAATAACCTGTAATTGAATATTAATCTAAGCCATCTAGAAAATTCCTCTGCATGTGACTAATGACTGAATAGATGAAAATCAGGAAGGAAAATGAGACTTCCCTAACAATGCAATGCTATTGAAATGCTTTAAAGGGGATGGCTGGGAGAATGGCTGAGGAACAAATGACATGGCATCTGTTCTGCTCTGTTTCATAACTGTGCTCTGTTCCTAGGGAGGAGCCAGAAGAAGTGCACTCTTGACAGATAATAACCTGCTTTCGTATTACTTTGAAGATGGTAAAACCTTGTATGAAGTTTTCCAGAGAGGACTGCATGTTTCTGGTAAGCTTTGCATCTGCTAGTTAGTACTTGCCTATCACAAGTAAATAAAATTATTCCAAGCTCTTTTGCCTTGCCTTACCTCTTGTCTGCAGTAATAATTCAGGCTAGCAAAAGCTTTCCTAGCCCTCTGTGGGGTGGAGTGACAAGTGACCATTTTTTTCCCCCACTGATTTAGAAGTAGTCTTAGTTGGCAGACTGGGCAGGAACAAACATCAGACGCTTAAGATGGTAGAGTTCAGTGAAGAGTCAGCAGATACTAAGCATCAGAGGGAGCTGGGGGGAAACACCTCTGCTTTGTCTTATGATGTGGGTTTTAGTGTAAAATTACTGCCTGCTTACAACAGGTATGAATTTGTGCACATGTGAGTTCAGGGGTCCCATGCATGGAAATATGTGATAGCTTGCAAGCTATTTCAATCTCACATGGGCTGTGTAATGGGAAAATATCACCAGATCTTGGAAGTATTGCTTGTAAGGATAAAGCCAACAGTCCTACAGTCTTGGTTTGGGCAGAGTGCTTAACTATGGACACTGTGCACTTCCATACTCCATGCAGTTAGCTTGATGTCTGACTGAAAATATTTCCTACTTAAAGTGTTGCATTCAAGTGCTATGTAACTTCAGTACTGAGCTTTACAATTGCTTTTCTGAACTCTTCCATTAGGAAATGGCAGCTGTTTAGGCTACAGAAAACCCAACCAGCCTTATCAGTGGCTGACATATAAACAGGTGAGTATTGCACATGACAGATGATTTAATTTGGGATACTGTCTTGTTTGTAACACTAAAGTGGGGGAAAACTATCTTACAGGTTTTGGACAGAGCTCAATACCTGGGATCAGGGCTTCTGCAAAAAGGATGCAAACCATCATCAAACCAGTTTATTGGCATTTTTGCTCAGAATAGGCCAGAGGTAAGCAAAAAATTGAATATTCTTTCCCAGAATATTCTGACATCTTGGGGAGAGAGGAGGGTCTGTGTTTAAATAGCTTGAGGCCACATGAGGAACAATCACAACTGGCTTTTCTCTTCCCAGTTCCCTTATTACCGACTGAGCACATACCATGCCAGACATGTAATACAGTGATCTTGAACCCTTGCTACTCTAAGAATCTCACAGACGTGCTCCTTACACAACCCCCACTACCAACGTGTGCATGGGCTAGTCAAGCTGTATGAAATCTATAGATAATCCTGCCTTGCGAGCTGCTAGTTTTCCTTAGCTGTACTGTTTTCTCTCTTCAGTGGATTATTTCAGAGTATGCCTGCTACACTTACTCAATGGTTGCTGTTCCACTCTATGACACTCTGGGGCCAGAGGCCATTGTATATATTGTTAACAAAGGTAAATATTGAATTCCACTATTTCATAATGATTTCTTTAAGAAGCTTTGTTTTGAGAAGGCTGAAGTTCAAAGGAATTTGATGCAAAAATCAGAGTAGCTTTAACCTTACTGCTCTTACACTTTTATAGACACTTAATTTCTGTAAATGAAGCTGCTTTGCAGGGGACATGGTTCAATGCCTAGAAGAAGCCAGTGGGCTCCCTATGTCTCCTAATGTCTTGAGTGCAAGTCACTGAAGACTTGCTAGATCCTGTGGACCATCCTGCAATCAAGAGCGCTGAACTATTTGCTATTTGAGGTTTTGCAATCTTGAACTCCCACACTGCCAAACAATATCAGACAATGCAGACAGGCTTGCATGCAAATTAGACTAGATGTGTGTTTCTGATTTAAAGTTGTAGGATGTAAAGAGTGGAGGAGGGAGGGGTAAAGATATGCCTAAATCTGTTTAATCTATCTGGTTAGGGCCTGTTGTTCTACAGAAGCAACGACTAGCATGCTGTCATGGAAGAAACTGTTGAGGAAGCCTGAATAAATCTTCAAACTTTCTTCCCCCCATCTTAGGGAAGATATGGGGGGAAAAAAATATCCACTGCTGTCACAACAATCTGAGATCCAACCCATAAACAGGATTTGCCATGCAAAATCACTTCAACAGTTATGCTGGTGAACCTTGCAAACAGGTCTTGCCTTGAAACGACACAGCTGTGACTTACTAGACTAATGAGGAACTGGCATGTTCAGGCAAATCCAATTCCTCTGCCTCATTTAATGGGAAATGCTTTTGTAATTACATAAAACTCTCTTGCACATGCAGGGAAGCTGAGGCATTAACTCAAGAATTTTAACTACCTCTTTCAAACAGGTCTAAATTTCTTAAGATTTAAGGAAGATGGCTAAACCTGAGGACAATTCTGAATTTTTATGGCAATATCAAAAGTTTAAATGCCTGTCTTGACTGTGATTGAAGATATTTGTCTTCAATTCCTCAGCATTTGCCCTTACTTTGTACAGCTAGAATCTCAAGTTTGCCCAATCAGTTGGCCATGGTCGGAGGAACCTTCTTAGCACTGTAAGCCAGCCACTGAATCCATATGAACAAATGCAAATGGCTTTGGAACAAACCAATGCTATGCTCTAAATGTATGTGCTACTGAGCTGTCACTCACTAACCTCATGTATTCTAAACAGACTTCTGAAATGTAATTTCTTTTCTGTAGCTGACATAAGTGTAGTGATCTGTGACAAGCCCGAGAAGGCACAGGTCTTGCTTGAGAACTGTGAGCAAGAAAAGACCCCATGTCTGAAGACTATAATTCTGATGGATCTCTTTGATAAGGAGCTCAAGGACAGAGGAGCTAAAGTGGGAGTTGAAATTCTAGCACTGCAGGAGGTTGAGGTAGGTGACTAAAGGCTTCTGCTTGATCTTGCAGAGAAATACCTTGCCAGCTAGACATCTGGACCTTCTCTGGCAGTAATGACACTTTAATGTAAGCATTATCCAGTTATCACACCTGTACCTGAGATCTTGATGAACAGTCATTTTGAAACTTGATATATTTAGCCAAATGGACTTGCAGAGTTCAAACCATTGACTAAAGTTGTGTCCATGTGTTGTAGACAGTCAGTATACGTTAACCTGAAGACTTCCTTAGCTTAATTCATGGTGCAGTTGTAACAGGATTTCTCAGGCTTCTAAGCTGGCAGTTGAGTCTAATTGAAACTGTAAGTGCAAATTACTGGCTGCTTTGACATCCCAATACTAGGCTTAATCTTCCAGATATGATGCATAAATGTAAAGTATAAGAGATGTGGCCTACATCAAACAAAATGAAATATCTCCACTCAGGACTTCCAAATTCCTTAAATAGTTCTGATCACTTTCTACACACTCAAATTCATGCTTTCCACAACCCCAGGAGTCAGTTTTTCCAAGTTGTGTGTATTAAATTCAGGAAGACCAACACGTCTCTCTGAATGAGAGGCAAAGTAAAAACAAGTGTTGCATTTGAAATGCAATTACCTATTCATCTACTGTTGTTGCATGTCTTTCTGTTGCAATTGTTAAGCTCCGTTTTCTCTCTAACACAGGAGCTGGGAAGAAACAACATCAGAGAACCAGTTGTAAGTATCTCTGTGGAACAGTTATAAACTTGCAAAACTAGTCTCTGAAAAGACCACTTGCCATGCTGCTAGTAGAAGAGGAGGCTGGCAGGATTATTTTTGTATCTTGTCTTGCTGTTTCTACACAGAATTCCTGGTTCATCCCACTTTAGGAAGTGTATGTAAATACTGATAAGCAACATCATAATCCTTACTCTCTTGACCTTTATGTGCTTTTTCCCTCTAGCCTCCTAAGCCTGAAGATCTTTGCATCGTATGTTTTACAAGTGGAACCACAGGTAAGATAATATATAGTGATGCCTCCCCACTAAAACTACAAGTCAAGTACACTAAGACAAAGCTTCTTGGCGCTGGGGGGAAGAATTGCCAAATTCATGTTGTCTGACCCTATGAAAAATATAGAGTCTTAATGTTAAAGAGATTTGTTGTTTAACTCTGTCTGTATTCTGATCCACAGGGGCTAGAGAAACATCTTGTTTCAGCATTATCTGTGCTGCTCCTAATTACTCTGCTGTTTCAGTAGACATTTCCTTTATATAATATCCATAGCTGAAAGTGCTCAAGATGAGGCATATTTGTGATCTCTTAAGACAATGCATGCTATGACTGAGCCTAATACCAAGATAGTTCAAACTGAGCCAAACAAGACATGGGAAACTGACAGCGGAAGCAGTCAGAGCCACAGCTGACTTTGCTCAATCTCTCCAAAGGTAACCCTAAAGGAGCCATGCTGACACATCAAAATGTTGTTGCAAATGCTGCTGCCTTCCTTAGAAGCACAGAGGTAAGCTACTGCTAATGGTGATCTCTAGGCTATATGTCACTCAGTCATGAAACTAGCTTTAATGTGGGCATTTTCTGCAAACTGTTCACTCCCAGCAAACTCATGCTTTCCTAAGTGCCCATATTTCAATGGGACAATAGTATTGCAAGAAACTTGGTTTAACCTTAAACAAGAGCTTCTACATAGAAGTTATTCTGGAATGAGTCAGTCCTAAATGCCAAGAGTACTAAACTACCCTATTTCAAGTCTTGCCAAAACATAAAACTAATCTTGATCTAGTATGGCTGAGTTAGAGCTGCAAATTTTGAAGAGGTGATGGATCAGCCTGAGTTGCTTCCGTCATTTGAAGTGTCTATTTCAAAGTACTCAAATTGATCCAAACGTTATTTGCTTTCTCCTGAAGAGTAACTCAAGCAGGCATAGGGAGTGCTAACCTACTTCTATTTCTTTCCCCTCTAGAACACAGTTGAGTGTACAAGTTCAGATATCACCATATCCTATCTTCCCTTGGCTCACATGTTTGAGAGAGTTGTACAGGTAAGTAGACTGTGTGCATGCTACTAAGCTTCTGTAGATCTTGGATGTATGAACTAGTTCAGACAGTAACACTTGTTAGAAGCCTGGTTAAGACCACCTACCTAAAATAAAACCTCTGAACTGACTAAATAATGCCTAGTTACTTCTCCAAGATATGACTACTGTCTTCATTAAATGAAGCTTTGTTCTTAAATGAAGCAAGGGAAATCAACAGCATCAAGACTTTAGTCAAACAC